>NW_015400814.1:0-5931 GCF_001527695.2 Protobothrops mucrosquamatus
AACTAGTTTAGTAATGAAACATCTGCCCCCCAAAAAAATCAAGCTGAAAGAGTATAAAGGAACATAGAGTCCTCCTCCTCCTCCTCCTCCTCCTCCTCCTCCTCCTCCTCCTCCTCCTCCTCTATGCAAACCCCACTCCCTTCTACCACTGATGATGTTACCTAGTTGGGTCATGAAACGTCCTCAAGAAAACAACCAACCTCAGTGATCACCAGGACCCCACTGTCAGAGTCATTCTCCTCATTCTCCTCTTTTTTGTCATCTCCCTCCTCTCCCTCCTCTTCCTCTTTTCCACAAGCCCCACACCCTTCTTGGATGATGGTATTACCTAGTTGGGTAATGAAATATCTGCCCAAAACAATCAAGCTCAAGGTGTATAAAGAACCACATAGTCCTCTTCCTATTCCTATTCCTATTCCTCCGCCTCCTTTTCTTCCTCCTCTCCACAAACCCCACACCCTTCTAGGACTGATGGTGCTACCTAGTTGGGTAATGAAATGTGCTCCAAAAAAAATCAAGCTGAAAGAGTATAAAGGAACATAGAGTCCTCCTCCTCCTCCTCCTCCTCCTCCTCTGCCTCCTCTTCCTCCTCCTCTTCCTCCTATCCACAAACCCCACTCCCTTCTACCACTGATGATGTTACCTAGTTGGGTCATGAAATGTCTGCAAGAAAACAACCAAGCTCAGAGAGCACCAGGGACCCCACAGCCCTCTTCCTCTTCTTCTTCCTCCTCCCCCTAACCACCACTCCCTTCTAGCACTGATGATGTTACTTAGTTGGGTCATGAAACATCTGCAAGAAAACCACCAAGGACCCCACAGAGAGCTTTTCAATCCACAATTTACTCAGTAGGTCCACAGAATACAGCATGCGCCACTACCGTTTTACTAGCCAAAGCAAAGAACTCATAACACAAGTGGCAGAGTCCGTCACGTGTTCAACCTGAACCCAGCTTTAACCATGGTGCCATCCGAGAGCACCAAAGACCCTACGCTTCAATTCTGACCTACAAATGTTGTCTTGTATCAGTGCAAATATCTTTCTTTCTTTCTTTTTTCGGTCTCTCTTGCTAAGCAAGTTTTAACTTCCCCGTTCTTAGCAACACATCAACAATCCCGCATTCTCCCGAGGGCCTAGCTGTAGCTTGCATCTCAAGCCTGCCTTTCAATGATAATTGAACAGGTGGGCGCTTAAGAATCTAAATGCGAAGTGTGGGCAGATTTTGAAAGCCTTCCTCTGGACGTCTATTGTGTATCTATCCGCAGTGTGCAGGGAGGTATTAGCTTTCCAATTGAAGGAGAATGAGGTGCCTTTGAAATGGTGAACCCCAGAAAATTCTTCCGATGGCTCATCAAGGAAATAAATAAACAAATTTAGAGTAATTAAATCCAGGAGGAGATGTAAAAAAAGGGGGGATGGATGGATTGTCTTGGTTTCCAATTTGATGTACTAGATATACAACTTTTTGTGCTTGTAGGATGATGATAATAGCCGTATTTCTCAACCACGGGAATTTTAAGATAGGTGGACTTCTACTCCCAGAATTTCCCATGCTGGCTGGGAAATTCTGGGAGTAGAAGTCCATCTATCTTAAAATTTCCGTGGTTGAGAAACAGTGGATAATCTCTCTTCTCTTTCCCAGAATTCCGATGACTCAAAGATTTCCCTTGGAATACTCTAAAAGCTTTCTTTGGGAAGAAACCCACAATTGTCCTGGAGGAATGGACACTGTGACATGAGCTTCCACCTGCCTGAAAACAAAGCAACTCTTCTAAGGGTGCTTGGTGCACTCTAAAGATTGTGAGGTCCTTGGTGCTCTCCGGGCTTGGTTGTTTTCTTGCAGACATTTCATGATCCAACTAGGTAACATCATCAGTGCTAGAAGGGAGGAGGAGGAGGAGGAGGAGGAGGAGGAGGAGGACGACGACGACGACGACTGTGGGGTCCTTGGTACTTTTTGAGTTTAGTCCTTTTCCTGGAGATGTTTCATGACCCAACTAGGTAACATCATCAGTGCTAGAAGGGACAGGGGTTTGCTAGAGGAGGAAGAGGAGGAGGAAGAGGAGGAGGAGGAAGAGGAGGAGGAGGAAGAGGAAGAGGAGGAGGAGGAGGACGACGACGACAATGGTGACTGTGGGGTCCTTGGTACTTGTTGAGTTTAGTGCTTTTCCTGGATGTTTCATGACCCAACTAGGTAACATCATTAGTGCTAGAAGGGAGAGGGCTTTGCTAGAGGAGGAAGAGGAGGAGGAGGAAGAGGAAGAGGAGGAGGAGGACGACAACAACGACAATGGTGACTGTGGGTTCCTTGGTACTTTTTGAGATTAGTGCTTTTCCTGGAGATGTTTCATGACCCAACTAGGTAACATCATCAGTGCTAGAAGGGAGGGGGGTTTGCATAGAGGAGGAAGAGGAGGAGGAAGAGGAGGATGAGGATGAGGACGAGGACGAGGACGAGGACGAGGACGACAACAACAACAACGATGACTGTGGGTTCCTTGGTACTTTTTGAGTTTAGTGCTTTTCCTGGAGATGTTTCATGATCCAACTAGGTAACATCATGAGTGCTAGAAGGAAGTGGAGTTTCCAGAGAAGTGGAGGAGGAGGAGGAGGTGGTGATGGTCTGTGGGTTTTTTGGTGCTGTCCGAGCTTGGTTGTTTCCTTGCAGACATTTCATTACACAACTAGATTGCATCATTCGTGCTAGCGAATGTGGAGTTTACTCCTTATAGCTTGTTTGGTTGTTTTCTTAGAGATTGTTCATTAGTCAACTAGGTAAGATCATCAGCGAGGTTCTCCCCACCCCCTCTTCCCCTTGGTTCCCTCTGAATTGGGTTTGTTTTCTTGCAGACATTTCATGACCCAATTAGGTAACACCTCTCTTCTGCACTTTGTATATTAACCAGATGAAGGGGGTCTGCCGAGATATTAAGGCACTACAGATTTAACTCAAGTCAACACTAATTACATTTGACGTACCCGTTGAACGCCTCTGAGGGCCCTTTGTTAACCTGGCTGGGGAACGCTGAGAGAACATAGGGTACAGCCAATGGCTTTGAAGAGCTGAGCACTTAAAGCCCTGTGTGTGGGTGGACAGGTGTCCGATTGAGTGATGCTCACATTTAGTTTTTGAAAGCTGTTTTTCGGGAGAACGGGCAAATATTCCCATTTTTGAAAATGGATGAAGTGATATTACTCCCCCCACCCACCCATCCTGCCTGTGTTCTGCTCTGTTAAAATTCTTCTTCAAATAGTTCTCACATCTTCAGTGTCTCTCTGAAGTAATAATAATAATAATGATGATGATGATGATGATGATGATGATGATGATGATGATGATGATGATGATGATGATGATGATAAAGTTGGAAGGGACCTTGGAGGTCATCTAGTCCAACCCCCTGCTCAGGCAGGAAACCCTATACCATTTCGGACAAATGGCTGTCCAGTTTTTTCTTAAAAACTTCCAGTGTTGGCGCATTCACCGCTTCTGGAGGCAGGTTGTTCCACTGGTTAATTGTTCTGATTGTCAGGAAGTTTCTCCTTAGTTCTAGGTTGCTTCTCTCCTTGATTAGTTTCCACCCGTTGCTTCTTGTCCTGCCTTCAGGCGCTTTGGAGAATAGCTTGACTCCCTCTTCTTTGTAGCACCCCCTGAGATATTGGAACACTGCTATCATGTCCCCCCTGGTCCTTCTCTTTGCTCAGGCAGGAAGTTAGTGGCATGATGGATGTAAAGACATTCAGTGAGTTTGTCAGAAGTCCTTTGACATCCCCTTACCATGGTAGAGCATTGCTTAAGAACACAAGAACTTCAGAAGAGATTCTGAGTTGGATCCGCCCCAATGTCTATGTAGACCAATATCTAAGGGGCTTCCAATATTTACGTTCCAATATTTGAGGAGCTGCCATAGAGCTGTCATAAGCATCTGAGGGCAGGACAAGAAGCAATGAATGGAAACTAATCACGGAAAGAACCAACCTAGAACTAAGGAGGAATTTCCTGACAATTAGAACAATTAATCAGTGGAACAACTTGCCTCCAGAAGCGGTGAATGCTCCAACACTGGGAATTTTTAAGATCACACTTGGAATATTGCATCCAATTTTGGTCCCCACAATATAAAACAAGAGACTCTGGAAAGTGTCCAGAGAAGAGCAACAAAGATGATTAGGGAGCTGGAGGCTAAAACATATAAGGAACGGTTGGTGGAATTGGGTATGTCCAGTTTAATGAAGAGAAGGACCAGGGGTGACATGATAGCAATCTTCCAATATTTGAGGGGCTGCCACAAAGAAGAAGGAGTCAAGCTATTTTCCAAAACACCTGAAGGCAGGACAAGAAGCAACGGATGGAAACTAATCAAACAGAGAAGCAACCTGGAACTAAGGAGAAATTTACTGACTGTGGGAACAATTCATCAGTGGAACAATCTGCCTCCATAAGCGGTGAATGCTCCAACACTGGAAGCTTTTAAGAAGAGATTGGATAACCATTTGTCTGAAATGATATAGGGCTTCCTACCTGAGCATGGGGTTGGACTAGAAGACCTCCAAGGTCCCTTCCAATTCTGTTATTCTGTTATTTTATTATTCTGTTGTTCTGTTGTTCTATTATCCTGTTAGATCTATGTCCTCCAGGGTCCACTTGGATACATTTTGGAAAGCGACAAGCATAGTTTGAAAGTCAAGAGCTGCTTTGACCTCTTTCTTTCCAGCTGCAGTATGGAAAGCCAGCTAGCTAAGGCTCAAGAAGTAGTAAATAACCATCAAACTGAGTAACTACTGGTGCCTAATTCCTCCAGGAGTCTGTCCTGGCACCACTGAAACCATCCAACTTGGCTTCCATCCCAACAACTGTTGGCAGAATATTCCACTCCTGAATTAGAGAATTTAGTGCACTAGGATTTCCTTTTCTCCTGAATCTCCCTCTCTTTTGTTCCGATGAATGATGCTATCATTATGAGAAATTGAAGAAAATCTCTTGTTTTATGTTATTCATCTGGTGAATCATTTCTCTCATTGGTTCCCAGCTTAAGAACCCCAGAGACCTGGTCTGAAATACAGGATGTAGTTTCAGTGAAGGCCAAGGATGGACAGTTCTTGATGATTGGAGACAAAAGACCCCAGAAGACAAGCTCAGGATCCAAAAAGATCTTGACAAACTTGAACAATGCGGCATCCAACTATCCAACAAAATGAATTTTAATGTGGAGAAAAGCAAAGTTTTACATTTAGGCAGGAAAAACCAAAGGTACAAGTACAGATTAGGGGAGACTTGGCTCAAAAATAGCAACTGTGAGAGGGACCTTGAAGTCCTAGTGGACGATTTCTTGACCATGAGTCAGCCGTGTGCAGCAGCCGCCAAAAAAGCTAATACAATCCTGGGTTGTATAAACAGAGGCATAGAATCAAGATCACACAAAATATTAGTACTGCTTTATAAAACCCTAGTAAGACCACACCTGGAATACTGCAGCCAATTTTGGTCACCATATCACAAAAAAGTTGTTGAGAGTTTGGAAAAAAATCAGAGAAGAGCAACTAACATGATCCAAGGCCTGGAGACCAAAACATACAAAGAACGGCTGCAGGACTTGGGCTTGGCTAGTCTAAAGAAAAGAAGAAATAGGGGAGACATGATAGCAGTGTTCCAGTATTTGAGGGGCTTCCACAAAGAAGAGGGGGTTAATTATTCTCCAAAGCAACAGAGGGCAGGACGAGAAACAATGGTTGGAAACTGATCAAAGAGAGAAGCAACCTGGAATTAAGGAGAAACTTCCTGACAGTGAGGACAATTAACTAGTGGAAAAGCCTTCAGAAATCGTGGGCGCTCCATCGCTGGAGGATTTAAGAAAAGACTAGACAGTTACTTGTCTGAAATGGTATAGGATTTTCTGCCTGAGCAGGGGATTGGACTAGAAGACCTCCAA
>NW_015400815.1:0-5928 GCF_001527695.2 Protobothrops mucrosquamatus
CTACTACTACTACTACTATTACTATTACTATTATTACTACTACTACTACTAATAATAATAATTAATTATAATTATTATAATTATTATTCATAATAATAATTACGATATCTGTAATACCATCAAATTATTATTATTATTATTATTATTATTATTATTATTATTATTATTATTATTATTATTATTATTATTATTATTATTAAGAAATAAAGGTACTGACAATATCACAACTGAAATCATAAAAGACAGATAGCATTACTTCAGAAAGATATTTTACAGGGAGAAATAATCTTCCCTCTACCCAATTTGTTATCTCCTGTCTTACTACCTGCAATAGTTTGGAGACAGCCAACGTATTCTACTGTGATATATCCACTCTTTTTTTTAATCCAAAAGTCCAATGATAAAAGACGGAATGTCTCATTAAGAGTAATCAGGCATTCAGTAAGTATTAAATAGTCATTATGAAATATCTCATGGCAGAGACCTAAATTATATTTTTACAAAACCTGTTCAGTGTTTGCAATTTAGCAGAAAAGAGCACAGAGATTACAAAAACTACCAATCAGTGGACAGTCACGTCGCTCTGCTTCTTTTGAAAAGATGGAAATCAGTTTCTGTTGAGAACTATTCTCTTGATTCACCTCAAATTTCTTATTTGACATTAGTGTTTCAACATGTAGCAAACAATAACTCTGAACTATATTATACTAGTAGTCCTTGACTTACAATTGGTTGCTTAGGGGCTGTTCAAAATTACAACACATTCTCCAAAAGGCACTTATGACACAGATTCGAAATTCTAATGTATGGTCACACAATCATATTTCGGGCACCTGGCAACTAGTCTACATTTGTGGCCATTTGCAGCATCACACAGTCACATGACTGCTAATTACATTCTTTTACTGGAAACCAACATTTTCTTCTGGTTTCTAGCAAAAAATGCCCATTGCTGACAATGGTTTTGCTTAACAATTGATACAAAAAAATTCATAAAATCAGGTTGGTCATCTAGGTGCCTCAACCTATGACCATCATGACATACAATACAAATTCTGGACTCCATTATGTAAGTCAAGAACTACCTGTATATCAGGGGTTCCCAACAAGGGGTGTGAGACGTTATTCCAGGGGGTGCGAAAACTTGGGTTTTCAAAATTATAGTGTGTATGCATAATTTGTTGCCGTTATTTCAAACTTTTGTAAGGGGTGAAAGAATATATCAGAAGTCTTCTAGGGGTGTGGAGTATAGAAAAGGTTGGGAGCTGCTGCTGGATATATTTGAATTCTCTACATTTTCTATAATGGATTTAAAGAAAAACAAGCAATACTGAAACTTTCCATTATTTTTCACCTGTGTCTATTATATGATTTTACTAACATGTTTAAAATAGAAAATATTAACAAATAGTGTGTATGTGTGTATCTTCTGTTGTTCCATATTTTTATTATTATACATTTAATTATTCCACTTGTCTAACTTTGTTCTATGGATCTTTTGTTGAAGAAATAAATGCTGTAAAATATATTAAAGTAAATGAAATGTGGAACAAACCAAGCACCAAAACTATTAAGACTTTAATCTAACACGTTATGCCAAGTATTTCTAAAACAAAGTTTAAAGACATAAAATATATAGGAATCTAGTAATGAAAAAATGTTTCAAAGAATATTTTACTTGTAGCTTGTTATTTTAAGTCCAAGCCTTATTGTTTCATTAATGTTGCAATCGTTCACACTTTTACTTGGAAAGAAGCCACTTAATTAAACAGGCCTTATTTTTTAGCTTACATGTTTAAAATTGTATTACAAGATTGCTAATCTTAATATAAAATAACGGACAAATCATTAAGACACGATTTTTTCTACAATAAGCTTCAGAGGGTCAATGGGGACAGAGTTAAGCAGGGGTCCTCAAACTACAGCCCGCGGGCTGGATCCAGCCTGTCTTGTCTTTTTATCTGGCCTGCCGGGCGAATGTTGATGGTATAGTACAGGGCTTTTCAACCGGTGGTATGCGTATACCACTGGTGGTACATCAGCACCTGGCAGGTGTTACGCGTAGGACGAGCTGAAAAGCACTGTAAAAAAAAAGGTGTAAAAAAAACTGTAAAAGTGTAGCGTGGGAATGGGCTGAAGTGGCGGCAACACTGCACAGGCCTGTGGGAGAGGCAGCTGGAGCCAAGGTGTTGCTGGGGCTCTGCTGAGTGCCCAAGATCCGTGCCGGGCTCCAGCTGATTGGCGCACAGCTCCAGCTGACTGGCATTTCCGTAAGCAGCAGGCAGCCTGGGGTGCCCATGGGGTGTTTACATTTGGCCCAAGGCCGCCCTGGAGACAGCGAGGGGCCGGCCCATCTCTGCCCTCAATCAAAGGAAAAACCTGAATCCAGCAGGCCAGAAGGCAGCCTAGCCACCGTGCCTCTCCAGTTCCTTCTCCTCGCCCCCTTGGCCGAGACGCAGTCACTGCTCCTTGCCATAGCTGGGGCAGGACTTGCAAGTACGCCCGCCTGCTTTGTCCTGCAAAGCGGTGCTCACCCAGTGCAAGCACCTGCCGCCATGCCGGCAGTCCCGACTAAAGGCTGCATGCTCCAGCTTCGCCCTGCCAAGGAAGGGGGCGGCCGCCGAGGCTACATCAGATCTGCAGCCTATCAGTGGTGCTCAAAGGCTGCCCAACTTTATTCTGGAATTTCAGGGTTGGAAAGTGGAGGGGCAGTGCCGCGTTTGTAGGCCTGGCGGCACCTGCTAGAAAACCTCCTGCTTCTCCCACCCCCAAGCTACCTCCTTCGGAGCCTTCCTGATGCCAATGGGCCTGCTGGCATAGGTCCGCCAGCTTCATCCTGCAAAGAAGAGCTCACCTGGCGCTCCCACCTGCCGCCATGCTGGTTGGGATCAGGAAGGCTCCGAAGGAGGTAGCTGCAGGGGGTGGGAAGCAGGAGGCTTTCCAGCAGGTGCCGCCATGCCTACAAATGTGGTGCTGCCCCGCCACTTTCCAATCCTGAAATTCCGGAGTTAAGTTGGGCAGCCTTTGAGCGTCCCTGACAAGCTGCAAATCTGCTGTAGCCTCAGCTGCCATCTCCTTCCTTGGCAGGGCGAGGCTGGAGTGCACGGCCTTTAGTCGGGGCTGCCGGCATGGCGGCAAGCGGGAGTGATGGGTGAGCATCACTTTTCAGGACGAAGCGGGCGGATGTACTCACAAGTCCTGCCCAGCTATGGCGAGGAGCAGCGACTGCGTCTGGGCCCAGGATCGAGAAGGAACTGGAGGGGTGCAGTGGCTGGGCTGCCTTCTGGCCCACTGGATTCAAGGTTTGTCCTTTGATTGGGGGCATATGGCCTGACCCTCGTTCCAAAATGCAAATACCTCTCTAAACTGAGATTGGGAGGCTAAAGGCCTCTATCTTTGTGGCCATGCAGTTCTAAAATCAATGGGCTGCTGCTAGGGAGGAGAATCAAAATAGGGCAAAACAAGCGTACTCCACCATGGTTTATTGATTGCAAAGTTTTCCTCGGGTTTTCCTATCCCTTCCTGGGCTATTAAAATCACATTGGCAAGGTCTGTACCGAATACCTGGCTGCAACTAATCAACCGGATTTTAGCCTAGCCCATTGTGCAATCCCAGACCACATTCTAGAGGCAAGAGGATGTAGTAACAGGAGAGAGCTGCAAAATTGAAAGTATTCTTGCATTTAGGAGCAATAACTACATTTTTTGACAACTTTGCTAGCAACCTGCAGGCTGTGAACTTTCCTTTCCCTCTTGGGGAAAGAATTCAGAAGTGCTAGATTTATTTTTCCTGCTAATTACAAATCTATAATCATTATTTTTTTTCAAACTATAGTCTGCCCCCCCCCAACAGTCTGAGGGACAATGAACTGGCCCCCTGTTTAAAAAGTTTGAGGACCCCTGGAGTTAAGCATATTAATTTATTAAATTTCTACACTATCTATCTTACCTAAGTAACTTGGGCAGTTTACAACACAATAAAACTTTATAAATGCAAGAATAAATGCATAAAATAAAAACAAAATTAAAGCAGGTTAAAACTTCCAAGTAAAGATAAAAATCAAGGTACAAAAATCAAGGTTAATACGGCAGTGTCCTCAGACATCAGCCATCCCCAAGGCTGCATTATACTTTTAGATGCCCACATTAATTGGCAAAGCCATATCTTAACATTCTTCTGGAAAACCAGAAGAGTGGGGGCTTGTCTTGCCTCTGAGGGTACCATGTTCCATAGGATGGGGGTAGCAGCTTAGAAAGCCCTCCTTCCGGATCCTGCCAGCTGAATAGTGTAAGAACAACAAAAATAAATTATGGGTTTAGTCAATTTAGACAGTGTTACATGTATCCCCAAAAAGAACCAGTTCATCCTGCAATGAAACATCTAAACTTAGTTGACCTAATTTGCATATCTAGTTATCCAAGAGAAAAAGCTGGAGAGAGAAAAGGCCCTAATCACTATTGGGAATGCAATGCTCATATCCTAAAAGGCAATGACTTCGTTTTCCCAACTCACTGGATGGCAGAGAATGACACTCTCTTTGCTCATTAGGATGCTAGCAGAATATATCACTTAGAAGTATTTATATTCAGTAATGAAATAAAATGGTTAAAAACATTAAAGTAGGGTCCCTCACTACAATGTAACCAAACGAACTCACAAACTTCCAAAGGTGAAGAAATAGCAACATTTGGAGAGAACAGCTACAATTCACAAGAACTTCTGCAAAACATTCTCAAGCTCTCCTATGAAAAATCATGCCAATAGCTCTGCCAATCTCATTTGAGAAGATCAGACTGTCCCCAAAAAGCCCCATTTCTCAAATAGGTAAAAGGAAGGAGTTCCCCTAGTCCTATGACACAATGCCAGAAAAAAAACCTCACTCTCCACAAGGCAGATGCTTTACCCACCCAGCCAGAAGAAAGTTACCTAGACATAGCTTGACTCCAAGGAACAATCCTCTTGCCAGCATTAGCATTCAGATTCCAGAAAACATCAATACCACATGATAACTCCCTCGTGGAATAGGAACCAAACCTCTTCTTCTAAATCTATGCACACTACATTAGATTGGAGTTCCCATTCAGATCAAGTGTAGGAAGGACTCCCTCCTATTCACAGCACAGAAAAAATGGGGGAAAGCCTTGGAAAGAGTTAAGACCACCTCTCATGTCAAAATTCAACAGAGGCAAGCAAGATGAAAACCATGGAGTTCAGAGATGTCATCATGCATTACAAATAAGTACGGTAGTATCTTAAACCATTGCATAGCTCAAACAGCTGGCCACTAATTCCTGGAGTATAAATTGAGTAGAATCATTTGAGAAGATGCATGCATGCCGGGCATAGATTATGCCGGAGGAGTCTTGTGTCTTATGTCCTACTTATTGGACATGTGTTCCTTTTTTACACTTTCTGCCAACACCTCCAGGCTGTCTTATGATTATTGTTGCAACTGTTACATTTTGTGATTGCTGAGTCATTGGTGTAATTTTATGCTGTCATTAAAAACTTTATTTTTCTTGCAAGGCACACAAGTAAGCAAATTATCCCATAGACTATTTCTGGATGCTAGCCATAATAGATGGAATATTGGGAAAATAGTGTAATTCTCTAAAAGGTGGCTATTTATAGAGATGATATCTAAAGGGACAGGAGAAGTGAATTCATCTTGATTGGGATTAGTGCTTGAAGTGCTGATTCCTTTCTTTTTTTCCTTTTTTATATCTCATTTTCCACCAATTCCTGCCGGTCTAGCCATTGGTGTGATATCATGAAGTCTCACCGATACTTCCTCTGCAGAGACTCGTGAGGTACTAGGAACTTCCTGCTTGCTGTGGATAGGACTTCACTAACTCATGTGATTCATAGAGTTATATTTATTTTATTTATTTTTATTTACAAATCACATTTATATGGCTACCCATCTC
>NW_015400816.1:0-5927 GCF_001527695.2 Protobothrops mucrosquamatus
AGAAACCTCTGCCCTTCCAAAATTATCGAACTCCATCTCCCATTAGCTTCCGTTCAGTATGGGTGATATCAATCTACTTATATGTGAAGAACTGTAACAAAAACCTTTTCATTCACCATTCAGGTCTATTAAGTTAAGAGCCACTAGAAAGATCCCTTTCCATATGACCCATACACTCTTGCAATGATTCTTTGCAATATCACTTATATTTAGGAGTGTGCACAGAATTGAAAATGTTTTAAGCTTAAGACAACATCACATTCATAAAGTTCTATTGAAATATTTTGAGTTGATTATGTTACACTGGAACAAATCTTGAAACACCTGAATGTTTTAGGTTGATTCCAGCTTGAAGCATTTTGATTGATGGGAACCGAGTATGAGAAACCTACTTCCTTACTTTTCTTCCCAGCATCACACATATATATCAGTCCTCGTTGATTGCTACAGATCTGAGCAGACTTGGGTATTGGCTGCCCAAAATAGGAGTGGATCCATCACCATGATGTGCTCTAGCTCACTTAAGTAGGCTAGAATGCAGCAAGTCATCTGGTGGCATTACTGTTCTCCCTGGAAATGCACCAGGCATGTTGCCCTAACTAGGAGATTCATATGCTTGTATCTGCCAGAACCTGAATCCTGACTTCTGTTGCTACTGGGCATGGAGCATTTCCCCTCTTTCTGGAGGGAGCCTAATCTCTTTCCTTCAGCTTGGACCATTTCTTATAGACAGGAAGTCTCTGTAGAAGCAGGGGGAGATTGTGGTCATTGCAGGGAGTTAGTCATTGTCAATTAGCTTCCCCTCACCATTGGCTCACTTAAGCCTATAAATATGGTGTGCTTGTTTGTATCCATAGTTTTTGGTAGTGTATGAAGTCAGGCGGTCAAAGTTTATTATTTATTTGTTTTCTTAGATTTTTATTCCACCTTTAATATTTTTATAAATAAGTCAAGGCAGCGAGCATATATAAGAACATACACAAGTTCTTACATTCTCAAGAGTTCATTCAGGAATTTTCAGTTGGGGGGGGGGGAAACCCATAGCTCTAAGTGGCACTCTCTGTCCTTAAGAGATGTATTGCAAAATAGAATGGCTCATACACAAGAAATTGCCTTGGCTATATATGAATCTTCCTTTCAAAAGATCAAGGAAATATGTCCATGTACTTTGACATGTCGTGCCTGGTTACTTGCACTTCAAACAGCTGCTTTAGTATTTAGCAGATAGTGTAGGTCATGGGTCCCCAATGTATGGTCCACGTCCTGAGGATCCGGCCGCAGGCTCTTGGCCAGTGGGCCACGGCATTGGCTGGCTGGTGCCCGGGTGCGTGGGTGCGCATTTCCCCTCCATTCGCACTAGTGCCCGCGGCCCCATTTGCACATGTGTGTGGGCACAAACGGGGATGCTAGCACGGGGTGGGTGTCCACAGCCTGTTTGTGCATGAGCCGCTAGCCACTGGGGTGTGTGTGGCCATTCGTGCATGTGCACGGCACCAGCGCATGCCACGTGCGAACAGGGATGCTAGTGCTGCGCCAGTGTGCACACACACCAATTTTGAAGCTGCTCTCCTTCCCTCCAGTCCTTGAGCCCGGAAAAATTGGAGACCTCTGGTGTAGGTGATTCCTCTGAATAGAGACATTCAGAGAGATCTGGTGTCAGGGTCAGCATTTCTTGTCCTTAAACTTTCCCTGAATACTCTGACAGAAAAACCCAGCATTATTATGGCACTTAACAATAAAAGTATTCCTGGCAAACCTTAGTGTTCAGAGATTACCTTGGGACCAATAATGGCTGCCCAGTTCTTTACCATGGGCATCTCAGCAGCAGCAATTGTGCCCTGTGAGCCAGAAATAGCATATGGTGTGAAGGAGGTCCCTTCTCTATGAGCCTGCATTTTGTCACATAGGATATGCTGGCAATTTCAGCAGCAAACACCGTAGTCTCACCCAACTAGTGCATGGTGATGGAGAGGTAAATATGTACATGACTGAGATGAAATAAACATATAAAGGCTTATTGCTAGCAGTATCAACACATCTTTCCTGCATGACTGATATAGGGAGGGTACAATTTGTCTATTGAAAGTGATGCCAAAGGGATTTGGCCATCAGAAGCAAACAAATAAAGAGTATCCACCATTATTATTATATCAAAGCTACCATTTGCTCAGTTAGATCTGAGGCATTCGGACGATACTACCATTTCCATCATCCCGTGGATATTTAGTAACTCTCCGTAGTTGGCACTATGAGTTGCCTACTGCTGGATGTTGTTTATGTGAGTGTTTAGCAATCCCATAACAGAAATTATTTTGGATTCTTGCTCTGCTAATGTCTGCCTTGTAGTAATTGAGTAATGAACTCATCAGCTGTGGGTTGGATTAGGACGGTACAGCTCTTCCTGAGTGTTACTTCAGTCTCTGGGTTACTGTGAATCAACACAACCAGTTTTGCGTTGCTTTGCCTTGCCTCACATACCATGATGCCAGTATTGCTGCTACAGGAGCTGCAGGCCTATTACCGTACTAAAACTAAACCTCCTTTCAGTGGTTTCTCTTCCTCTGTCTTGCCCAGCCGTAATTGATTTAGAAAACCACTAAAAGTGGGATCATGGCAATCACAAATAATAAGGGTGATAGCATATTTATTTTGTGGTTCTTCATTAAGTATTTTCCTGTTACCATAGATTTGATACATTTAACAGCTTTTTGAATTTTTGGAAACACCACTGATTTAAGTAAAAAGGATAATGCACTTAGCACTTGACTTGTTTTCTCTCAGAATGGAAAATTAAGAATGTCAAGCTATTGGAGATTCTTTGGAAAATATAATTTATTCTATTAGCTTATCCATTCAGTTTACTTTTAAATCTAATATCTCTGCTGTTTAGAGCTATTGCTAGGATTCTGAGATACAGGTCTAATTCTCTGAGCATGTGAGATCAATGTATAAACACTAGGACTGTTTATTAATACATCCTGAGGTCATCTAAAAACAGATTTAAAATGTAATGTAATGGGTTTTCACTGTTGTTTTTTTCTTCCAAAAAGGAAATCATTTCTGAATAGTATCACTTCATATTTGTTTCAGATTTAGCATTGGAGTCAAACCCATCTGACCATCCTAGAGCAAGCACAATTTTCTTGAGCAAATCCCAAACAGATGGTAAGCTAATTTTTGCTCCCTTTAAAAAAGAGGATGGGAAGAGATGGAGTGGGTGTTTAATTCCTTTCCATATCTGTCAAAGTGCTGTTTGCTTCAACATTTTTGCTTGCTCTTCACTGCATTTCTCATAGCTGTTTGTCTCAGACAGTTTCTTTTTAATCCTCCTAATTCATTCTCAATACTCCCCATTCAGAATAAGAATGGCTGGGTGCCATATTTGAGAGTAGAAGGTGGTTATCTTATGACCAGTGATTGAAGAGACTTTCTCAGCAAGCACCATTTGCAATATTTCTAGCAAGTATAATTTGCTGCCTTCGGAAGATGTTACTTCTGTCAGCTCATTTCCTCCTAGTGGGAAAAAATTTCAGTCTAGCTTGAATTATGTCAAATTAACATGCTAACGTTTACTGAGATAATTTTATATTAATGTTCATCCTTGATGGTCATGTTAACATCATGTTTCCACCTTTCTAAACCAGTATTTATAAATCTTTCACGGCATTGAGTCTTTTTATAGAAACAGTGCAGTTGATTATTTATTTATTTGTTTGTTTGTTTGTTTATTTATTTATTGGCTTACTTTATATGTTATTGTAAAATACATGGTTGAATCAGTAGATGCTCTAATTCACAGGCTGAATTATTGCTATTTCTCCTGATCTAAGAAACAAACAAAAAAGGAATTGCTTCTGTAGAACTGAGTGGTATTTATTCCATGAAATGTGTTTTTAATATCTAGGTGCAATAAGTTTTTTGAAAAAAACAAATTGCCTCACTATGTTTTTTATGATCTTAAATTATTCTCAGATAGTCCCAAAATATTGTCAAGGTTGAATGTGTAGAAAGGAAAAATTTTAAACAAGTGCTGAATTTTAAAATAGAATTTAAAAAACAATGTATTGATTGACTGAACTTGTTTCTCCTTTTTCAGTGAGAGAGAAGAGAAAGAGCAACCACATTAACCATGTAAGTACATACAATAGCTGTGAAAGGAGTAAATAAAAAGAATAGTTCATAGTTCTAGTTTCTCTATAGAATGGGTTTTTTTTAAATTTTCTGGTGAATGGAGTAGAAGAGGTTTCAAGTCATACAACCAGACTTCATCGTAGAGTTTGTCTCTCTCTCTCTTACTTTCGTGATAGTTATAAGATACCTTTGAAGATGCAGTTGGCTGAGAAGAACGGTTCTACTCCTACTCACAGTTTTAAAGCTATAGAGGAAGAATAGTCCCATTGCCACTCCTCCTCTTGTTCCTAGTTATTGCTAGGAAAAGCCATAGATTTTATTTCAGAACAGCAGGAGAAAGTTAAATAGCATACGGCAACAGGTGGGTGTAGGACAGTGGTGGCGAACCTATGGCACGGGTGCCAGAGGAGGCACTCAGAGCCCTCTCTGTGGGCACACGCGTCGTTGCCCCAGTCCTAGGCCTTCAGCTGGATTTTATAAAACCTTTTCGCTTTAGGCCTCCACCGCCGTGTGCAAAAAAAAAAAAGGTTAAATCAATCAATCAATTTCAACTTCTCGTGGGAAACGCCCACCCAATGGGCCACACTCCCCCCAATTGGCCACGCCCACCCAATGGGCCACACCCACCCGGCACCCGACGATGCATAAGTGGGTTTTGGGTTGCAATTTGGGCACTCGGTCTCTAAAAGGTTCGCCATCACTGGTGTAGGATGATGGCACAATATTCTTTGCAAAAAGAAGGGAGTAGAAAGTAGAACCAAGTGCTGCAAAACCTGACAATAGCTTTAGAAAAGACCCACAAGCTTATATCCAAGCCTTCTAGCAAAGAGGATGCACACTGTAAGTTGTGCATGTTTGGTTTGAATAATTAACTTAATGAAAATACAATTATTTTTTCAAAAATCCCCTTTAGCAGAATAAATCCAGTTAAGAGCAAAGGGCTGCTGCATATTATTTTGACCTAATTGGCGCTTCAGCTTTAATAAATCTAGTTACACTCTCCCGAGCCCTGGAAAGACCACCGTGGCAAACTACTTCTGAAAAAATATTGCTAAAACCACTGAATGGACTTGTCCAGGCAGCTGCCATGAGGAAAGACAGACTTAAAAGCAACACCACCTCTGAAAAAGGCTGTGACACATTTATGTATGCTTTAATAGTAATAAGGACATCTGTATGATTTATGGAATTAGTGGCACTGTGTCCCTTGTCATGGGCCTTCTGTATGAGTGCTGTCTACTAAAACTGATACAATAAATTTTATGTACAGTACTTCTGCTTCCAATTTGTTTCAAAGATAATTTGCTGCCAGAGTAGGATAGAACACCTAGGGTTCTCAAACACACAGAGGCAGCAGATTAGTGATATATCAAATAGCTCACCCGAGGCCTCTGAATTGCTAAGAACTCCAACAAAGAATTTTGGATTAATTGGATCTTAGTCTGAACAGGTAGACCAGAGTTTGTCACTCGGAGGAGTGCGGTTTTTGTTTTTGAAACACAGGGGTTTGGAGAATCTACCTTGTTCTGCAAATGTAAAAGGGTTATTGCGGATAGGGGAAACATCTGCAAGGTTTCAGTCATGTCACTGCTGTTAGTATGTAGCATTCCCTTTTACAGATGAGTCTTTGACTCCTCACAGTTTACTTTCCTGAATTTGAATACCAATGTTTGATCTATTCTTGCTGCATTAACTACATTTGTTTCCCCTTGCTTTGATGTGAAGATGTATTAAATGTTAAATACATAGTCACATCAATTTTACCCTTTTTAAAATAGCAACAAATGGATCTTGAT
>NW_015400817.1:0-5926 GCF_001527695.2 Protobothrops mucrosquamatus
GGCTAGGCAGTTGCAGGTGTGTTTCCCATTTCACAAATGCTGGTTTACACTCACTAATTTGGTGCTAAAACAGCCCTTGGAAAAACCCCAAGCAGCTTCTCCCTTACCAATCCCTTCCAATCCCATGCCAAGGAAGGGGTCGTGGAGAACACTTCCAAAAAGAGAGGCCTATGTGTCCAATACAGAACATGTTCAGCTATTAATAAAGTTACAAGTTTCACAATTTTAAGTAAACTTAAAAGGCAGATTGATTTACTACAGATCAGAAAGGAAAGAAAATTGAGCAGGGGATGAAGAAAACGCATCCATAGCAAGACATGGGCCCCCTTCCCTGAGAGGAGGAATATTTCATTCCCCAGTTCCAAAACCTGTTAAGTCAATGGCACACAACCCAGAGATCTTGCTTAACAAAATGGGCTACCTTCTTGGCAGGGTCAAAGCCTTACACCTTCCACGTTCTGCACTTGCCCAGCCTCTTTCATAGACCTTCTCTGAAACCCTTTCCAGCTTCTAGTGTCAGGTGATCTGTATCCTCAGCTGCAACGTCATCATTTGCAATAATACCTTTATTCAGACACCTTGCAATGCTAAGTATTTCAAAACCCGCACAATTTAATTTAATTGGGAAGAAACAGCACTGCATGTCTTTCTTTCAAAGGAATTTTCTGCCCTGCCCTAGCTTGTTTTTTTTTTTTTTTGGGGGGGGGGAGTCTGGAATCTTACTTGCAGTAATATATCCGGGTGCTGCACCAATCCCCCAAAAGCATACTGTGGCAGAGTAGCTTTAATACTCTTAAATATGGACTCTGTTAAGGAAAGGGGACAACATTAAACCACCACCTTCAGTTCTATACTTCAAAAATTGCAGAGGAGGTCCCAATGGCAGCATTATTTGTAGCTTCCCAAAACATACAGTGCTCCTAAATAATACTCCACTGATGTTTCTCAATTCTTGATGCCCACTCCCCCTTTGTGGAAAAACAAGCCTTTTTTCAGCAAACCGAGTATGAACTGAATTACAAATAGCATGGCAATGACTGTAGTACTTCCAACTGAAACACGCATCGCTTTGCAGTTTTATTCAAACCCTTCTTCATCAGAATCCCTGCATAAATTATGGGTTTTTTCTTTGCCAACTGTCATTTAAGTGGGCTGTCAGCAATCCTTTCCCTGTCAGAAGCTAATTCTGTTAAGAAATCATGTTCTTTTCTCTACCCTGCCTTGCCTTGCCCCCAACCTCCCCCATAAACACACACACACACACTCACTCACTTCAAGAAGAGGCTTCTTTCTGCAAGGAATTGCTCCTTGGAGCAGAACTTCATTTTATACAACTAATTGCTCCCAATGCTTAAAGGAACTGAGGAGCTTTTGCATGGAATCATCAGTAAACGCACAAGGGTTAAGCATAACCTTCCTGCTGGTTCTCCCTTGCTATCCCTACCTAATAATGTTTGGAGGCAAACATAATATTAGAAATCTCATTTTTACTTGATATGTAATTCAATGTTGAGCCCTCAAGGGCCTTCCTTTTTTGTTATCTTGGCAGAATCAATTATCTGGACATTCCATAGTAATTCCTCTCTTGCCCACACAGTTCACTTTGTCAAATTCTCAGCTGCCTGAAAGTTTAGCAATTAATACTGATCTCATGAATCAAGGAACAGCTTACCCCCCCCCCCAAATTATGTGTGTTTGTGTGCATGCACATGCATGTGTGCACATGCACTGATGGACGGTCTTCCTGTCTGAACCCAATTAGGCACTGAGCCAGACTGCTGCAAAAAAAACAGAGTTTGAAAATATGATATAAAAGTGGCGTTAGTAAAGAATATCCCTTTACATAATTAAATAGAAAATATTGTATGATTAAATACAGAAGCAGTTTTGGCTCCTCCATATAAAAACCCTCAAAATCACTGAACTTCTCAAAGAGCTGGATTAGTAATTGCACTCTAAAAATAAATAACAAACAGGAACAAAAAATATTATCTCCCTCATTAGAACAAATCACCTCTTCAGAAGCTCATTTCTCCTTCCTGTCCTTTTCCAGAGTGGAAAATTACAAACAAGTATGCAGGCACTCCATTTTCTCCTCTGGATGCAGAGCAGCATGCTAGGAGACAAATATAAACAAAGGGAAGACCAACCCCTTTCCCTTCTCCAAGCACAGCCAGGAGACAGAGACGGAATACAGCTGGGCAGCATTTTAGGGAATCGGTGGATTGACTGCTTCTGCTGCCCCTTCACAGTCCTCGCCTGTGCAAATCTTTGTGTTGAGAAGGAAAAAAAAGTGTGGAAAGCAGGACATGGATGAGGCCAATACCTGGATTTGGATTTTAACTCCCAGTGGCAAAGCTGAAAAAAGGCAGTGCTGATAACAATCCATACTGTTCACGCGTGGCACTCCACGCCACCTCTGAGCCATGGTACTCACTGGGCCGAAGACTCAGTAACATCTGATCCCTGACTCCTCAGTACAGCGTGGCCAGTGGATCAACTGACTCCAGATGGAGCTGGGATGGCAGCATCACTCCTCATTTGCCCAGGGCCTCTGCAAAGATGATCTCGCCATTGGCCTCAGCGGCAGAGGCAGGGTCATCTGGGTCGCTATCTGTGGTGCCATCACTCTCCTTACCAGAGCTTTCAGCCCCGTGCAGAAAGTGTGTGTTGTGAGGAGACAGTGGATACAAAACATCCTGCAGGGCACCCACTACCATTGGGCTGGTCAGCAATTCCTCATCTGAAGAATGTAGCGAGTCATCGTCCACTGCCAGATGACTCACAATATGTATACCGTCAAAACCCATAGAGTCCTCAAAAGGCTTCTGTCCTTTCATTAGCCGAATCTGCAGGAGAGGAAAAAAGAAGACACTGGGGCAGCCATGATGGTTTGGCATTCAGCACTATGAAACCCACTTAAGCCCTGGTATAACTTGGTGCAACTTGGTATAACTTGGATTTAGAAAAAATAATCTATAGTGGACAAACCCTAACCCTAACCCTGCTATGATGTAACAGAAGCTACGTCCTGGCTTAAGACTTAAGCCTTACTAGAAGTGTGAGGTTATATACAGATATCCTCCTTTTTCTTGGACTAGCAAGGCATTGCAAGAATAAAAGGGTCAGAGTAGCAACCTACTCTTAAAAGAAAATTCGTTTCTCTCTAGATTATTTTACAAACCTATAAGAGATAGATTCATAAGTCAGAACAGATTTTTAAATCACGTGACATGGGGCCTTTGAACTTTGGGTCTTATAACACTACATTTCCAGTCACAAGTGAAAGAAGGGGTTTGTTTATGCGGGGTGTCTTTTTCAACAAAAACTGACAAAGTCTGGCCGCTACTGTACTAATATAATTCAAACTGATACTGACTACTTGATTAATATATATATATGTATTAGGAGCTGACCAAGAGAATTCATAGTTGCATTGCTCATAGCGTCTGTATTTTGTGTAGAAACAATAGCTGTGACTTACTAAAGGATGATAACACAGTTCATCAGAAAGCCCTCCATGGTTTTGTCTGCTTTCTCCCACTAGGTTGGGCTTACCTCTGCCTTGAGTTCATCAATCTGCTCCTTGAGTTCACGGATGTATTGGGAGGCATCAGAATTGTTGAGTTGACCTTGGATCATTCCTTCTTCTCGCTGCAGGTGAAAAGAGAGGGATAACAATGACAACTGCTTGGAGGAGAGGGCACAACTGCTTCAGACCTTAGCCCAGCCCATATATTATTTCACGACCTGCATAAATAACTAAACCATTCTGGAAGGGATTTTAGAGACCATATAGTCCGCTGTTTTTCCTGCTTCCCAGTGCAGGATCCACTGGCAAATTACTTTTTAGCCAACGAGTTCAAAGAACTCTAGCAAAGGAAAAGAACCACTCTTCGGGTATCTGATACCTCTCAGTCTTTCCTGTAGTCTAAACGTGTATTGTCAGATTCTTTAACAATCACACAGAAAAGTTGGTTCAGGAGATCCTTCACTAGCTTAATGCAAGAGCATTTGCTTTTTTTTTTTTTCCCAGCTGCAACTTGCTGTAGACCTTTGTTTCACTTGTGGCTGAAAAGGACACCTGCTGGTTACTCTCCCCTAACCTGGATTTCCAGTTCAGCAACCCTCTGCCGCATCTCTGCAACAGCAGCCATGCTATCAGCTTCTCTCAGGCGAACAGCCATAACTTCTTCTTTGCTCTGTAACAGATAATACAAACCAATGGCAGAAGCCCATTAGACTGCAAGCAAGAAAATCTGCATGATATGTAGAACAGGAAAAAAAAAAAAAGTCCGAGCTCCTAGAATTCCTCATGGCAGCTACAGATGCCATTAAACCCATGCTGAGTCGCTAAATTACCCGAAAGTCAGGATTTCAGCCATTTTGACAGTAAGAAGATTTGCTACACTGTGGTGCCCTAGTGCCGGGTAATTCTGACCTCCCAAAGCTTAAAAACAAGTTGAGTTTTACAATTCAGAAAACTGTTTGAAGCTCCTTACCTTTGAGAAGCAATTGAGCAAGCCTGACTTGTTTTCTGTGGGGCAAGTCACATGCCTTGCGCCGCTGAATGGGCAAAAACTCACCTTGCACTCTGATTCAGCATGCTTGCGCTTGGTCTCACTCAACTGCGTCTGCAACCCTTTGTTTTGGGCAGTGAGGTACTGGACCTTTTCATGCAGCCCAGAGCACTCCTGTTCCATCCGATTGAGGAGGTTGCTGTGAATCTGATCCTAGAAAAGAAGAATTAGGGGGCAATTGATTGACACTTATAGAGCCAGTTTAGTGTAATAGTTAAGGTGCTGGTCTAGAAACTAGGAAACTGTGAGTTCTAGCTCCACCCTAGGCATGAAAGCTGGCTGGGCCAGTCACTCTCTCTCTCAACCCAACCCATCTCACAGGGTTATTGTTGATGGAAAAATAAATAACAACATCATTGAATTTGTTACACACTCATACACACGCCTCTATTCAAGCATATTCCTTTGCTTGAAATGTGAAACTTTGCACTTTCACATTCAATATAAAACTGTTTGCACGTTAAAAAAAAAAGTCGGAAGGATTGTTATAGATCAGTTAGGAAAAAAGACATTACAGATGGAAAGATCTTAACTGTCCAGATTTAGAAATACTCTTAATGGAGAGGAGAACTATGACAATTGTCACACCCTCACCTGAGTTTCAAGCTCTACCACTCTTTGACGCAACTCCCGGACCTCACCCTGGGCCTGTGTCTCACGCAGACGGAGATTCATCAGTTCATCTTGGAGGTCGTTCATCGTGTTCTTTCGTGGAGAGTCCTTCCACCGCCCTCCGGTCCGGCTCAGATGGGCCTAAAGAAAGGGGAACCAAACAACAGTGCTGGGCTGCATTAACAGAGGGATAGAATCAAGATCACGTGAAGTGTTAGTACCACTTTACAATGCCTTGGTAAGGCCACACTTGGAATACTGCATCCAGTTTTGGTCACCGCGATGTAAAAAAGATGTTGAGACTCTAGAAAGAGTACCGAGAAGAGCAACAAAGATGATTAGGGGACTGGAGGCTAAAACATATAAGGAACGGTTGCTGGAATTGGGTATGTCTAGTTTAATGAAGAGAAGGACGAGGGGGGACATGATAGCAGTGTTCCAATATCTCAGGGGCTGCCACAAAAAAGAGGGAGTCAAGCTATTCTCCAAAGCGCCTGAAGGCAGGACAAGAAGCAACGGATGGAAACTGAGCAAGGAGAGAAGCAACCTAGAACTAAGGAGAAACTTCCTGACAGTTAGAACAATTAACCAGTGGAACAACCTGCCTCCAGAAGTGGTGAATGCACCAACACTGGAAGTTTTTAAGAAGAAACTGGACAGCCATTTGTCCAAAATGGTATAGGGTTTCCTGCCTGAGCAGGGGGTTGGACTAGATGACCTCCAAGGTCCCTTCC
>NW_015400818.1:0-5925 GCF_001527695.2 Protobothrops mucrosquamatus
GACACCAGAGGACTCACACAGGAGAGAAACCTTTTGAATGTCCTGATTGTGAAAAACTTTTCAATCAAAATTCCAGCCTAGTGATACACCAGAGGACTCATACAGGAGAGAAACCCTTTGAATGTCCCGATTGTGGGAAAAGTTTTACTAAAAACTCCCATCTCATTAGCCACCAGAGGATTCACACAGGAGGGAAACCCTTTAAATGTCCTGATTGTGGGAATAGTTTCAGTCAGAACTCCCATCTTGTGAGACACCAGAGAACTCACACAGGAGAAAAACCTTTTGCATGTGCTGATTGTGGGAAAAGTTTCACTCGGAATTCCAGCTTGGTGATACATCAGAGAACTCACACAGGAGAGAAACCTTTTGAATGTCCTGATTGTGGGAAATGTTTTAGTGAGAATTTCAGCCTGGTGAAACACCAGAGGACTCACACAGGAGAGAAACCCTTTGAATGTCCTGATTGTAGTAAACGTTTCGGTCAGAGTTCCCAGCTCGTGATACACCAGAGGACTCACACAGGAGAGAAACCTTTTGAATGTCCTGATTGTGGAAAAAAATTCAGTAACAATTCCAGCCTGGTGACACATCAGAGGACTCACACAGGAGAGAGACCTTTTGAATGTCCTGATTGTGGAAAAAGTTTCAGTCGGAATTATGATCTGGTGATACACCAGAGGACTCACACAGGAGAGAAACCCTTTGAATGTCCTGATTGTAGTAAAAATTTCAGTAAAAATTCCAACTTGGTGAAACACCAGAGGACTCACACAGGAGAGAAACCATTTGAATGTTCTGATTGTGGAAAACGTTTCAGTGAGAGATCCCATCTCATTGCACACCAGAGAACTCACACAGGAGAGAAACCATTTGAATGTCCTGATTGTGAGAAAAATTTCAGTCAGAGTTCCCAGCTCATTATACACCAGAGGACTCACACAGGAGAGAAACCATATGAATGTCCAGACTGTGGGAAAGATTTCAGTACTAGGTCTAACCTTATAAATCATGTGCTTATACACACAGGGGAGAAACCATTTAAGTGCCCCGAATGTGGACAGTGCTTCAGGAAACCATCCACTCTTATCGCACACAAGAAAATCCACATGAGGCCCAAAATGATATGTTTACAGAAGGCTGAATTTCATTTCTAATTGAGAAATTGACTATTTAATTTGACTACAATGGATTTGCCTAGGTTTTTTTTGTAGTCAAATATGTCATAGTATTAGAAAAAATTGGAACATATTTGTTTGATAATAGCTGTTTGGCCATCAGCAGCAGAAGGTGCTGGATATTTATTTTTGCAGATATTGTGCAATCCTCTAAAAATCTTTCTGGGGGTGTTCTTTGCATTTTTATCTTGATAAATGATAAAAATGCCACATCCAAGCCTTTTTCTCCCTGCGTGTCCTTGAGATTTTCAGCCCCACAATTCCCCAGCCAGCATCTCTTCAGGATAGGAGCACTGAGACTATAGTTAGAGATTGTGGCTCCTCATATAAGAATAATAACAACAATAGTAAAACAAAGCGTGTGGTCCTCAATGGAACCGCATCTACATGGAGGGAAGTTTGTAGTGGGGTGCCCCAGGGCTCTGTTCTGGGCCCAGTGCTCTTCAACATCTTCATCAACGATCTGGACGAGGGGTCTCTAACAATACACTGAGCTCTAAGCACATAGCGCTTAGAAGCAGTATCCTGAATAACGGGAAGGGAGCTTCCTATAATCTCAGCTGTCCTTACCACTCTCTATATGAAGCTTCTATCTGAGGCATTGCTACTACCAAACCAAACAGTAATGAAGTTTGTTAAAATGCTCTCAATCGTGGCTCTGTAAAAAGTGTCCAGGACAGAAGGAGAAAGATACATGCTTTCCTCAGTAGAGGGGTTGAATGTTCATTTTTTCCTAACAGTTTCAGGAATTCAGTGCACCAAGCATGTCTGTTCAGATTGTGTTGAGAATGAGGCACGCAAGTTGAAGAAACCATATGAATAGTAAATATATTGGGGGCGTTTGGGGCAGTGATAAAAGCAGTGTAAAATTTCGGATGTAAAGGCTCTCCTGTCTTGCATGTGATCTTCATGGAGAAGAGCTGTAGGAATACTGAATTGAGGAGAAAGGGAGTTGTGTTCTTGAGTGCAGGATCTCCAGGTTTATTCATAACTCCTTTGATCTCCTTTGTTTTTAGGGGCCTCCTTGTTAGCCTTTGATGGCTGGGAAGGTGTGAGCAGCACCAAGAGGCTAATACTTGTGTGGTCCCCCCCCTTTGAGGAGAGGTGTGAGGGGAAAAATGGTACAGTAAATAATGGTTCATTTCTAAAACACCATTGCATAAGAACCATGAATAGTTTTTGAGAAAGAAAAAAAAAGGAATGTGTCAGCATTTCTGTAAACATTGAAACAAGGTAATGCAAAGCTCTCTTTCCAAAACATGGCACACGTTTCCTGTTCTTTCACTTCTCTTCCAGGGCTCCTTAATTACTTTCAAAAATTTATCCTTCAAATGAAGAGAGGAACATAATTTGTAGCAAAGAAACTGACATTTTAGCTATGCAGATGAACCTTACTTTGCTGGGATTAGAAGACACCAAAGAATTCCAAAATTCTTCATTTCACCAACACAATTCAAAAAGAAAAGTTACCATTTTTTTTAAGTAGATCACATTGCACGTGATCCCTTGAAGGACACCCAAGAAACAGGAGCACGCCAGGCGCGTGGAGAAACCTAGAGCAGTGGTTCTCAACCTGTGGGTCGGGACCCCATTTGGGGTCGATCGACCATTTCATGGGGGTCGCCAAGCAACGCTGTCCGCCATTTTTTTTGTCCGACATTTTTTTCCCTTTTCCGGCGGGTGCCTTACCTCCCTTGGGCTGGGCCAGCTGGTGGTCGGCCTGCTCCGTCTCTGCCGCTTGCCAGCTATGCCTTGGCCGGCGCAGGGGGCGGAACTACGCATGCACGGCGCTCCCGGGCAGGGAAAGTCCTCGACTTACGACCGGGTGGGTAGTCCTCAACTTACGACTGGTTTAGTCCTCGACTTACAACCGGTTGGGGTCACGGCATTAAAAAGGTTGAGAACCACTGACCTAGAGGCTGAGTCTCAAGCTTCAAGTGACTTCAAATTTAAATGTGCAAAATTTCTAACCTTTAAAGTAGTAAAAATACGTTTAATCAATTTTCTTTTTTCCTTGATGTTATATTTTAATGCACATCTTTTATCATGTCTCATCTTATTATGACTAGGAGGTGGAAACCCTTGAAATGATCCAAACCCTCAGGATCTCTTACAGGGCTATATAAAAATATCAAGCAAAATTAAGTAAAGCCAACCTAAGAGTCAGAGGAGCTGGTCTACAGGGAGAGTTCAAAAGCCGTAAGTTCCCGATCAGAGGAACAGTCCATTTCCTCAGAATCAAAGTTTGAATTTCAGATGGAAAGGTGTAAAATATGTGTTATTTGGAGGATATTGGATCTTGAAAGCTGCAGCTTTGAATTTGGGGCTGGAATAGGAAGAACAGCTGAATTGATAGATTTTGCTGGGAGAAAGAAGACCTTGTCAGAGAGACATTCAGGTCCGATACTGCTTTAAGCACAAAGGCATTTGAAAGACCTTGGCCTGTCCCTCCTCTGAGGTCAAGGAAAGAGGGAGTCCACTTCCAAAAAATCTTGCCAAGGAAACTGCAGGGAACTGGGAGTGCAGGATAACTCCTCAAAACCTACTTTTGCAACTGACCGAAGCTTGAAGAGTGAAGCTTGGCTGACTTACCTTCTCAAGATTAGGGATGTGCTGTACCATAAAAGTTTATGAAGGTCTTGTTTGTGTGCACAGGTGCTAAATGATTTCCAGTTTCATCCTATTAATAGAATAATGAAACATGGGAGAATACTGTAACTGGAAACACCCACCCTCATTGCTTCCAAACTACACCTAGATAGGAGATATTATCTTTCTATCTGCATTCTTGCATAGCCTAAATCCACTAGAGGGAAGAATTTCTCTGAGCAGCCTTCCCGATCTCCACAGGAATTAGATTTCAGCCTTATTATTCCCAGTTTGGGCAAAAGACTTGGAGGGCACTAGATTGCAGGAAGCTGATATATAGATTTCTGCACTTTTTTTAGTGGAGATCCAAACTTTTCTATAGCCTAAAACTTTAAGAGTGATTTTCTGTGGCTCCCAAGGATTTAGGATCCAGGAGGTTCAGTGGGTCAGAGGCTCAAAGGGAGCCAGCTTCATTCATGCTGGCCAGAGATGCTTCTGTTGAAAGAAAAATCAAGTCCTGTCCAAGCTGGGTATAAAAAATGGAGACTGCTTAGGAAAGAAGGTCCAATTTATTGAAGAACAGAACCAACAACACTAGGTTGTGAGACAGATGACCAAATGGCTGAGTGGATGGGTTTTTATACTGTCTGGATTCCTATAGGGTCGTGGCTGGCTCTACAGGCAAAAGTGGAAATGCAAATCCTAGGTGTTTGAGCTAATATTGTCCACTTTTGGCTTGCCTAATTGTGTTGCTTATCTGGAGTCTTTTCTCTTTGCTTGTGAATAGACTTTCCCAGGAGAGGCATTGTTGGTCTGACATGAGGAATGGTGAACAGAGGATAAGAAATAGAGAAGTGGAATGGGGGTGGGGGTGAATAGCTTGCAGGCAGGGTTTGAAAAGATATTAAGGTTAACAGTGCAGATGTTAAATAGAGAAACCCACTTGAACACATACAGTAAACTTTGGGCTGTTCTTAAAAGTACAAGGGGAGAGAGAGGGAGGAGAAAAGAAAAAAGAACACAATTGTCTTCATCCTGTTTTGCTGGGCAGGCAAAAAAGGATGAGGGTATTTGCTTTGCTTTGCTTTGCTTATTTTAACATTATTTTTAACAGAATTTAAAATTCTTTTCTCTAGGAATTAGAGACATTGAACAGTTACATTTACCTCAAGGACACATAAAGACTTTGACGCACATTCACCCACAAAAACAAAGAGAAAAGGAGAGGAAAACAACTCTGTTTTCACACCCTATGGATGGTGATAATAGTGGCTATTGGCTCTGAGTTCTGTTGTGTGAAGGAATCTGGAATAATATAACCCCAACATTTTATTGATTCCCTTTTCCTTCAGGAACTCAAGGTGGCATAAAAAGCACTTCCTGTATGGCATGCTGCAATTTATAGGGTAAATGTCCCTCAGACAGCTTGCCTACCTCTCGAGACATACTTTTTGGCTCTCAATATTCCATAGCTCCTGGAAGGCATCTTTATGCCTAACCTAACACTGAATGCCTAACTCGTGGCTTTCCATCAGCGCCCTTCAGTCTTACCCTGGATGTATCTTTTGGTGCCTTTAAGTCAGTTGTGGTTTATCCCTTTCCTATTTCCTGAAAGGACTGGCCAAAGTTGCAGATAGTTTCTCCAGCAGATGGTGGTGTAGAGTCCACAGGATGGGTTATTAATGCAATCCTGCTTAGCAGAGAACTAAGGTAAGAAAAAAACTTTAGCCACGCCTCCCTCTGGGTGTGCCTTCCCCAGTTTTTGCCTTAGTTCTCAGCTTAGCAGACGTATTTTCTTTCGTCCGCAAGGCTCCAGACTAGGCCTCACAGCCTCTTTTCTCCTTTCGCTCTTTTTCTTCTATTTTTTCCTTTTGGATCTCAATCTCTGTCTCTTCTGACCTCCCTGAGGCAAGTGTGTTCCCTTCCTTCGGAGAGGGATCGTCGTGCCTGCCGCCCCTCGGTGCCTTCGGCGCGGGACTTTGCAGGCCCCACCCAGGGAGATCGCCGGAGGAGACTCTCACTTCGATCGGCTTGTCCGGTGATCGCGCACGCCGTCCGTCGCCGTTCGTTCGCAGCGGCCGCTGCGCATCTAAAAGCAAGTTTCTGGGCCCGGGGTGGGAGAAGTGGCTGGGGATCTTAGCGTCCCCTCTTTTCAAGT
>NW_015400819.1:0-1150 GCF_001527695.2 Protobothrops mucrosquamatus
GAATAGAATAGAATAGAATAGAATAGAATAGAATAGAATAGAATAAAGAAAATATGGAATAGAATAGGATAGGATAGGATAGGATAAAGAAAATATGGAATAGAATAGAATAGAATAGAATAGAATAGAATAGAATAGAATAGAATAGAATAAAGAAAATATGGAATAGAATAGAATAGAATAAAGAAAATATGGAATAGAATAGAATAGAATAGAATAGAATAAAGAAAATATGGAATAGAATAGAATAGAGTAGAATAGAATAGAATAGAATAGAATAAAGAAAATATGGAATAGAATAGGATAGGATAGGATAGGATAGGATAAAGAAAATATGGAATAGAATAGAATAGAATAGAATAGAATAGAATAGAATAGAATAGAATAGAATAGAATAGAGTAGAGTAGAATAGAATAGAATAGAATAGAATAGAATAGAATAGAATAGAATAGAATAGAATAGAATAGAATAAAGAAAATATGGAATAGAATAGGATAGGATAGGATAGGATAAAGAAAATATGGAATAGAATAGAATAGAATAGAATAGAATAGAATAGAATAGAATAGAATAGAATAGAAGGGACCTTGGAGGTCTTCTAGTCTAACCCCCTGCTCACACAGGAAATCCTATACCATCTCAGACAAGTGACTGAGCACCTACGATTTCTAGTGGCAAGCTGTTCCACTGGTTGATTGTCCTCACTGTCAGGAAGTTTCTCCTTAATTCCAGGTTGCTCCTCTCCTTGATCAGTTTCTTTTTTTAAAAAATTTCTTTTTCTTTCTTTTTTTTTAAAAAAAAATCCATTTCATTTTTGGGTAGGGCCCTTCCCACTTCTTCCGCAAGTTCAGTGTGAGGCTGTATGCAAATAAAAATGACGGTGTGATTTTTAATTTTTTTAATTTTTTTTTAGAATAAAGCTCATTTCTAATAACAGAAATTTTGGACTCGGCTGTAGTCATAAGTCAAGGACTACCTGTATATTACCTTTAGAAGCCAAACCCGCACGATCTTTGGAAAAACGCAAGCAGCCCTGGAGAAATTTATCAAAATGATTTTGGGGCCTTCTTAGATTTTATTCCAAGTCTTCCGATTTTGGCTTTAGACAAAACTTGATATAAAACTAAGGCGGTGTGGGGGAGGTCTCGG
>NW_015400819.1:4721-5922 GCF_001527695.2 Protobothrops mucrosquamatus
TGATACTTCGCGTGATCTTGATTCTATGCCTCTTGTTTATACAACTCAGGATTGTGTTAGCTTTTTTGGCTGCTGCTGCTGCACACGGCTGGCTCACGGTCAAGTGATTTCAATTCCCATCCCAGTCAGAGCAGATGAAGCTTTTTGGATGAGAAGCGAAACATCTTCCAAGAAAAACAAGAAGGGCCAGTTGCCTTTCGGAAAAGCATCTTTGGCAAGATAGTCCATTTTATTCCATATTATAATTTCAGCTTGATTATCCAAGTTGTCATAACTTTCAATCGATCGCGTCTGGCTGTCAATTCCTGTTGATTTTAGCAATGGGAGTACTTCACTTAGAGTCATTTTTTGATCTTCAAAGTTCTCCACCGTTTGTACATAGACTTGTGAAATATCCTCCTCTGTAGTGGTTAGTTGATTTATAGAGTAGTCATTTAAAGCAGGGCTTTTCAACCAGTGGTACGGGTACCACCCGTGGTACATTGGCACCTGGTAAGTGGTACGCGACCATCCTAGAAAAGTGGTAGCGGGGGAGGGGAATGAGCTGAACCGGTGGCAGCACCGCACAAGCCTGAGCAAGAGACGGCTGGAGCTGCAGGGCTGTCAGGGCTCAGCGGAAGCGCCAGGATCAGTGCTGCTTTCAAGCTGATTGGCGCTTCTTCGGGGCTGTCAGGGCTCAGCGGAAGCGCCAGGATCAGCGCCAGGCTCCACCTGGAGCTCGGCACTGATCCTGGTGCTTCTGCTGAGCCCTGAAAAAGCACCAATCAGCTTGAAAGCAGCACTGATCCTGGCGCTTCTGCTGAGCCCAGAAGAAGCGCCGATCAGCTGGAATGTTGCAGCCTCTCCAGGGTCTTGTGATTTACATTCAGAGGCTTGGCAACTGATTCATATTTATGACGGTCACAGTGTCCCAGAGTCATGTGAAGTGACCAAAACCTGCTGCAACCACCCAGCAGACAGGGGGGAATAAAAACCAACCCACCCCACCCCCGCTGCCAATCCTCAACAGAAACGCTCACAATGAAAACCTCAGACAGGAGGAAGAGCGCCACCAGGCGGGCAGGCAGGTGTCTTGCTCGGCTGTGGCTTGGGGGAGGGCACGTTTTTCAGTGCCATTGTAATTTTGAACAGTCACTAAGTGAACTGTTGTAAGTCGAGGACTACCTGTACTTCATCACTTTTTTCCTTTTTTTTTTTTTTT
>NW_015400820.1:0-1422 GCF_001527695.2 Protobothrops mucrosquamatus
GTCAGCTTGCCCTTGGAAGAATGCTGATGGAAACTATAAAAAACAAAACAAAAGCATCAATACACTTTTCTTGTGCACATTTCCTCATAGTAGAAGTTATCACAATCTTACACTTTTACAAACTGGCTACACAGCAAGAGAATTCATTCTTGATGAAGCTATACATCTTTAAAACTAGAATATATAACTTGTAAGGGACCTTATACAGTAGATCATATAGTTCAACTGCTTGCTAGGTACAGGAATCCATTAAAACAGGATTCCCAACCCCTGGTCCATGGACCAGTACTGGGCCACAGCATGCCAGCAACTGGTCCACACAAACAAGCAAAGCCCCATCTGTGGGATGCAGGCAGCATACAAAACTATGCATTCTCCGGTCCGTGGAAAAACCTTTCCCCACGGAACCGGTCCCTGGTGCCCAAAAGGTTGGGGACCTCTGCATTAAACCATCTTTCATGAGTGGCCACCAAATCCCTATTTGAAAATCTCTTTTTAGTAGTTTTATACAGATTGTTCCATTGATTAGTACCTCTTATTTCCTCATACTCCTCCTAATTTTCAACTGGAATTTCATCATTTTTAATTTCAATCCCTTGGTCCTTGTACTGCCCTCAGTTTGAACAGAGAACAAATCTATACAGTTTTGCTGATAATAACCTTTTAATTATCTGTAAAACATTACACTATCTCCTCTTAGAAGTCAAACAGTCCAAACTCCACTTTCTTTTAAAAATATCTTAAAACTTAGATATAGAAGTCATGGCTCTGCCCTTCACAGCAAGTCATTTGTTCAGAAAATGTCTGTTATCTCTCAATAGCCAACAGAGAAGAATGAAAGAGAAGAAGGGATTCCTACAAATGACAAGCCATATATGGACTTACCTTACTCACAAACAATCTCAAAGCAGCAAATACATGTTTGAGAGCTGCTGCAGAATTATTAATTTGTAAAAATAATAGGTAAGTATCAAAGACTTTCTTCATCATTGTATTCTGGCAATCTGACTGCTGCAGCTGTCTCTGAAAAGTAATAAATACATTTCAGCTTTCTAAATTTAAACTGTTGGGATCTTTTATTTTTTCCCCTCCTCTCCTCTCCTCTCCCCTCCCTCCCCTCCCCTCCCTTTTATTTTTTTCTTTTCTTTTTTTTCCAAATAAGAGCAGGCATTTTTAACATTTTTAATATTAGTTAAATTTCTCAAAGTTTCTTAGAATAGTTTTTATTATTATTATTATTATTATTATTAATTTGATTTATATACCGCCCTTCTCCCGAAGGACTCAGGGCGGTGCACAGCATATTAAAAACAAGTAACAATACAATAAATACCAAAATAAAAAACCCCTCTAAGACCAAATTAAAAGCCAAATATTGGTAGCTGTGTCGTAATTAAAATTATATTAAAAATCGTCCCTAAC
>NW_015400820.1:4825-5921 GCF_001527695.2 Protobothrops mucrosquamatus
GCACACTTCTCGATTAGACCCAACGGCAATGCTGAAATGATAGTTTAGTATTCTGGGATTCATAGTTATGTACATCTGAAGGCATAAGATATCTAAAAAGGTAAATTATTAAAAGGGTATTTGACACCATGGAGTCCAATTAGAAATTTCAACACAGACTTTTAAAAAAGATCAATTTTGGTGGGAACTTTGAAGGTCACGTTTAAGAAAACTGCTTGGCATGTTTACAAATAAAATGCAAAGTGTTATATTTTTTTTAGCAAGTATGCAATAATTACAAGAAAGATTTCAGAAACTCATGCCAGTCCAAAATATACTAAGAGATATGAAGATTCTTTAACATGTAATTGTCTATTCACATTAAATTAAATGTAGAATGATTTAAGAGCTTATTCTAGTGATTTTTTACCATGAAGTAATGGTGGAAATTTGACACACTACACTGCAGCTGCTATGTTTTTGTTACAGTGAGACTTGATACTGATGACTACATGAAGAAATTACGATGCGTCATTATGGAAAGCTTCCTTCTGTTCCCCCCCCTTATCTAGCTGTAAATGAAATCAGTGTTTATTTCGAATTGAGAGCAAGGCAATACATTATTTTTCCTCCTGCTGCTTTTAATCTATTCATATGTCATGACACAAGAAGATTATATTGACAACTGTTGTTTTTACATTAACTGTCACTAAATAAACTAATTTTCTAAGAACTAAATATCATAGGTCAAATACAACTGAATCAGAAAGTACAGCACTTTCTAACATCTGACTTCAAGATTTCAAAAAAGTCTAACATGTGACTTTTACTCTTGATTGAATATATTTTACACATATATTTTTTCACATTTTAAGGGGAATAGTACATATTAATAATATTATCAGTGTCATCACTAACATCTACCTGCTGTTGAATCCTTCCAGATTCTCAATGGTGTACAACAACAATATACATACTTAGCCTCTGTTGAGCCATCATGGCTGTTTTGCATTAACCCTCCATGTATTTTGTTAAATCTTACCACTGTGGCAGAAGTCCAGAGGTTTGACAGGATGAACTGGAGCCTTTCAATGTTCCATTATTCCGGGTGGTCTGA
>NW_015400821.1:0-1949 GCF_001527695.2 Protobothrops mucrosquamatus
CCTTGGTGCGCTCTGAGCGTGGTTGTTTTCTTGCAGACGTTTCATTACCAAACTAGGTTACATCATCAGTGCTAGAAAGGTGTGGAATTTGCTCCATGTTTATATACAAGTGGCTTTCCCTATCAGTGTCGGTGGGACAACAGCCTAATCCAGGGGTAGGCAACCTCGGCTCTTTTATGACTCATGGACTTCCAACTCCCAGAATTCCTGAGTCAGCATAGCTGACTCAGGAATTCTGGGAGTTGAAGTCCAGGAGTCATAAAAGAGCCAAGGTTGCCTACCCCTGGTAGAACTATCAAGAAGAAAACAACACTTCACCAATACTGGCAGGGCAAGCTACTTGTATATAAACAGGGAGAAAACTCACTCCCTTCCAGCACTAATGATGTAATCTAGTTTAGTAATGAAACGTCTGCAAAAAAACCCAACAAGCTCAAGAGAGCACCAAGAATTCCACAGAAGGAGAAAATCAAATAATATGGGGAACTATTCTGTGTCTTGTCCCCTATCCCCCCATGTCCTTTTCTGAACATTTTACATTTATAGCTTCAGCAAAAAAACAAAACCAAAACCCCAGTCCCTCTTAAGTTCCATTGAGAACAATTTCCAGAGTGAGAATCTCTGAAACCGGGAGCCTTATAAGTTTTGAAAGAGAAACAGAACTGAAGTGATAGAAGTATTTCAGCAGCCAATTAGTATATCAAAGAATGAGCGAACAGGAGCAGATCTCAGACCTGTGAAAAACTAAAAATTAGGACGACGAATTTCCATCTAGCCTGGCTCACAAAATTTTTTGAATTAGTCCCTAAAGGGCTGTCAAGTTTCTTCCATGATGAAATTCAGAGGGATTGAAGTGGTGGGACTTAAGCCTTTATCTTACTAATGACTTTTTTCTTTGCCTGTGCCTCCCTTTTCGGCTCAGTTGTGTCATATCTTCACACCACATGGTTAGACTTTGCAAGAACACCAACATCACGTGAAATGTGATAATCTCCCAAGGTTTAAAAATGCTGTCTTTTCCCCTGCGCTAAAGACAACCTGCAGTACTATCACTGGGGTGGGTTGTGTGGATGCAGCCGCCGTCTTGCTGGTTAATGATCCTGGGTAATCCACTCAAGAGACCTCTTCCTGAAGGAACTAGATAAATATCCTTAGATAAATAACATGGAATTGCATAGAGGGAGAAGAGAATATTCTTCTCCTCCTCCTTCTCCTTCTCCTCCTCCTCCTCCTCCTCCTCCTCCTCCTCCTCCTCCTCCTCCTCCTCTACTGTAATTCTACAGATTGAGGCTTCCCAGATGAAACCAGTAATAGTATTTTTCAGGAAAAAGCAAAATAAACCCATTTCTTTATATAGCACAAAACCGCTAGTGGGATTTTATCCATTTTATTGTTCAATCTGTGCATGGTGCTCGCCCATTTCACATGCCTGATTCTGGATGGCTCCCATAGTTAAAAAAAAAAAATACAAATTAATAACCGAAATACTAACAACAACAAAAATCTATTAAAACCATTAAACAATATAATTTGTGAGAGCATTACATCCATGCACAATTTCAGAGGCTCCATACCCCTGTCAGATCCCCAGGGACAATGGCAAAAGCCTTTGGGGATCTTCTAGAAAGCCACCTGTCGCATGCTCCTTCTGATGGGGATGGGCCGATGGATTGGGAAGAGGCAGTCCCTCAAATGACCTCAACCCCGTGCCTTGGGGGGCTTTACAGATCATAATGAACTCTGAATTTCATCTGGAATGAACTACCCCCCGAGATCCGGATAATTCCGGATCTCCTTACCTTCCGTCGCGCCCTCAAGACATGGCTCTTCCAGCAAGCGGACCTGACCTAGGGTGGATTTTACATTGGGTTTTAAATATTCGGAAGACGCAACATTAAAATTCGGTTTAATTCGGTTTTAAGGGGGGGATTGTATATATGTTCTGGTTT
>NW_015400821.1:9856-15777 GCF_001527695.2 Protobothrops mucrosquamatus
GAAAAGGATACCTTTGTTCAGATTCACAAGCCTTCGGATACATTCCTGCCTTCTTCTAACACTGAGCTTTTTCCAACTCTCTTCCAGTATGTGATTCTTCCTCCCTCAATGAAACTCTGAATGGAGACCATTTTCACCAGCCCTGGTTTATTGACCAGCGCTTCACCTTGTCTACCTTGTGCCTCCTGGTTATTTTCCCCCTCTCCATCCCAAGACAAATTGGCTTCCAAAAATATACAAGGTAAGAAAGAGTTCAGAGGGTCCAGTTTTGGAACTGGGTGTGCCGGAGATTAAGTCTCACCCCGACTTGGATCTGATTTATATCCTGGATATGTTTGGAGAGGAAGTGAAACAGAATATAGGTTTTACCCTGGTGGGACAGAGCAAGATGCAAAACAAGAACACAGAATGTAGAATGACAGGGTTGGAAGGCACCTTAAAGATCTTCTAGTCCAGGGGTCCTCAAACTTGTCCACTTTAAGACTTGTGGACTTCAATTCCTAGAATTCCCCAGCCAGCATGGCTGGCTGGGGAATTCTGGGAGTTGAAGTCCACAAGACTTAAAGTGGACATGTTTTGAGACCCCTGACTTAATGACTGCTGCAAAAAAGATAATATAATTGGATTGGTGACATGAGTGTTTTACGATTGTCAAACCTACGACCTTAATGGGCAGGCTCCATTATAGTCATATAACATATAATAAAATAACAGAGTTGGAAGGGACCTCGGAGGTCTTCTAGTCCAACCCCCTGCTCAAGCAAGAGACCCTTTATCATCCCAGACAAATGGCTGTCCAGTCTCTTCTTAAAAACCTCCAGTGTTGGAGCATCCACAACTTCTGGAGGCAACTTCTGTTCCATTGATGAATGGTTCTCATTGACAGGAAATTTGTCCTTAGTTCTAGGTTGATTCTCTTGAGGACTAGCTGCAGAATATTTTGCACCTTTTGTCCAATTTTGCTCTTTCTGTGCATCTTTTCCAGTATCCTTGGCACTTTAGCTGCCTGTTACCTGATGGTGGTCATTGTGCTGAAGTATTACCTCAAAACAGATCACGCTGTTAAGCAGGAGCATCCCCATTCTGCTAAGTAAGTATGGATATAGAGTGAATGGTATGTCAAGGAAAACAGATTTATACCCTCATCACCAGCCACTGCTTTTCTGTTCTTCTAAATAAAATCTGCCTGACCAATATAGAATAGAATAGAATAGAATAGAATAGAATAGAATAGAATAGAATAGAATATGGAATTAGAGTAGAATAGAATAGAATAGAATAGAATAGAATAGAATAGAATAGAATAGAATAGAATAGAATATGGAATTAGCGTAGAGTAGAATGGAATGGAATAGAATAGAATAGAATAGAATAGAATAGAATAGAATAGAATAGAATAGAATATGGAATTAGAGGAGAGTAGAATAGAATAGAATAGAATAGAATAGAATAGAATAGAATAGAATAGAATAGAATATGGAATTAGAGTACAGTAGAATGGAATGGAATAGAATAGAATAGAATAGAATAGAATAGAATAGAATAGAATAGAATAGAATAGAATAGAATAGAATATGGAATTAGAGTAGAATGGAATGGAATGGAATGGAATAGAATAGAATAGAATAGAATATGGAATTAGAGCAGAGGAGAGTAGAATAGAATAGAATAGAATAGAATAGAATAGAATAGAATAGAATAGAATATGGAATTAGAGCAGAGTAGAGTAGAGTAGAATAGAATAGAATAGAATAGAATAGAATAGAATAGAATAGAATAGAATACGGGAAGGGTGGCAAAGATGGACGTTCTTTTATTTACTTCTATTTTTATTAAATGTCTATGCTGCCCATCTCACCATCAAGTGACATTAAGCAGCTTGCAAGACAAAAACAGCAATGCAAACATTAAAATGATAAATATTAACATTAAAACTAGATAGCTCTAAGGAAGGAGCCAATATACAATGGGGTGGCGATGGATTCTTTAAAAACCCTTCAGGAGATTTTCCTACCTAGACAGCAAATACATTGTGACTGTCTGGCCATTTCCATGTAGAGTAATGTCTGGCACCTTCATATGCATGTCCGTGTTTTGTGTTTTCCATCACACAGTTCTTGGGCCTCCATGTTCAGCGTTGTCCCGACCATCTGTTTTGGGTTTCAGGTAATAAAGTGAATATTTTTCCCTTCTTTTCTTAAGGGGCGAAGGAGTTATGGAAGCTGACTTTGTCCCTCCTTGTTGCAAAAGGATACTTGAATTCATATGTATTTCTGAGGATGCAATAACCTGGGCGTAGCTGTCGCCCTTTTACCATCAGGAGAAAAACAGTCATTGATTCCCCGTTCCTTGTTTACATCAAAATCAAGAAACTGAGAACTTTGCAATAGTGGCAAATATCTGTAATTCGGGTGTAGGATGAGGGTGAAGCTTCGTTCTCCGAGCTCGTGGGAAACAGATTGAAAAGCCTAACATACAAAGCATACTTATGAAGCAAGCTATCACCCAGATTTCTTACAGGCTGCCAGGAGCTGCTTAATAATGACCGTAAAAAATACCCCCAGCAAAGTGGCCAATTTTTCAGCAGCACGTAGTGTTCTGTGGCAGAAGCTCCCTCTTAATCAAAACCTCCCCATTTTTATGAAAATCTGGCACTATGATATCATGGCCTTGTTACAGTCAAAAGACTGCAAGACCTGGCCTTGACTTGCTGGCATATGAGTCTCCGTCTAGGATATGAATAAAAAAAAATCTGAGACTTTCACAGCTTTGAAGCTACATAAAGATTCCCTCCCCTTGTCTTTTGTTCAGCAAGCAAGACTGAAAAATGAGCAGGCTAGATTTCAGAACGAACTGTAAACTTCTAGATTTTTCTTAATATGAAGGAGAAATCAAAATATGTCACTAACTCCTCACAATAACAATGACTTTCTGGATTGCCCATAGTGGCAGGGATGGTACTTTGGCTGTAGGAATGTATATCTGCAGCTTTATGGATGTGAAGCGAAGAAGATGTCCAAGCAAGCACTAGGCAAGCACTGCACTGTGTGTTGTGTTGTATATTCAAGACCTCTTTGTCTTCCAGTGTCATGAAGCCTGTGTGGCCATCTACTGCAGCCTGAGCGATAAGAGGCTGTCCCACTGGGTGGTGGTGTCTGTGATGTCCATGCTCTTCTGCTTGTTGATCTACTCCATGACAGGTATCTTCCTTCTCCATCAGAAGAGAATTTTCACACCCTCAGAAGGTGCTAATAAAGGAGAACATTTGCAGCTCAGGGTTGAAATGAGGGGTCCTTGATGCTCTCTGAGCTTACTTGTTTCCTTGCAGATGTTTCATTACCATTACTATCAGTGCTAGAAGGGAGGAGGAGGAATAATGTGGAGTCCTTGATGCTCTCTGAGCTTGGTTGTTTCCTTGCAGATGTTTCATTACTATTACTATCAGTGCTAGAAGGGAGGAGGAGGAGGAGGAGGAAGAGGAAGAGAGGACTGTGGAGTTCTTGCCGCTTTCTGAACTTAGTAGTTTTCTTGCAGACATTTCATTACCCAAGCTACGTAACATCATCAGTGCTGGACTAGAAGACCTCCAAGGTCCCTTCCAGCTTCTATTCTATTCTATTCTATTCTATTCTATTCTATTCTATTCTATTCTATTCTATTCTATTATTTCTATTCTATTCCATTCCATTCTATTCCCCCTCCCCAAACTGGAGGGTAAGCTATTATATATAAACGGGCAGCAGGCCACCGTCTTATTTGCACTGGAAATCTCTCTGTAATGATGACCCATCGGGTCAGATTGTCTAGTTATAACCTAATGGTCTATTTCCCCGCAAGGTTTGTATGGCTACTTAACATTTGGTGCTGACGTCGCTGCTGACATCCTAATGTCCTACCCTGGAAATGATGTAGTGGTTATCGTAGCTCGGCTGTTATTTGGCATCTCCATTATCACCATCTACCCCATTGTCCTTTTTCTAGGAAGGTGAGAAGCAAAAATAATTCCTAAGCTTTTCAGGGGTGTTGGTCTGTTTCATAGTCACAAATACTTAATATTTTATCAGCAACATATTAGTGACTTTAACTTGTGGACTTCAACTCCCAGAATTCTGGGAATTGAAGTCCCCAGGTCTTAAAATGGCCACGTCTCAACACCCCGGATCTAAAGGGATAAATGGATTAATGTTTAAGGTGTGGGCAGATTCTTGAGTCATTCGATAAACGCCCCAATGTAACCGTTTAGGTCCGTCCTCCAAGATTTTTGCCTCGGCTCCAAGCAGGGCTGTATCCAGATGGAGAACAGTGAGAAGTGCATACGAATTCTGCTGACCACCGCCTGGGTAGTGATCACCCTCATCATTGCCCTGTGTGTGCCTGACATCAGCGAGGTGGTCAGCGTCATTGGTGGCATTGGGGCTTTCTTCATCTTCATCTTTCCAGGTAGGTCAACGTGTCTTTCCTCTCCTAGCAATTTGACTGCCTTCGGAAGGATGGAAGGCTGAATCAATCTTGAGCCGGTCGGGATCGAACTGCTGGCAGTGGGCAGAATTAGCCTGCAATACTGCATTCTAGCCACTGCGCCGCCACAGATCTTTAAGGAATTGTTTATGTTGAATGCTTCCTATTTTATTTCAGGGCTATGTTTGGTGTTTGCAATGGAGACGGAACCCTTCAGGCCAAGAACCAAGTATGTTTAGCACCCCCAGTCCCTCAACCAACTTTGGTGACAATAGGAACAGACAGTGACATGGTTCCGAAAGAAATAACTTTTCAAAGAACTTTGAGGCTTAATTACCTTAAAGAATCCTTTAATGGGTTATATAATCTGGCACGAACAAAGGAAAGCCAAAGACTGAAACACCCCCCCATCCTAGCTCTCGTGACAAGCACAACTCCCTCCCTCCTTTCACAGTCATCAATCATATGCTCCAATTAAACAGAGGTGTGAATCTTCCTCCCGTCTCATCTCTGTTATTACAGACTGCTGTTGCGTTGACCTTGGCTGTGCTATGCTAAGATAATGTTGTTATTCACAGGCATTCCTCCCCCCTCATATGGCCCGCAATGCCTGCTCTTGCTCTTGAAGCAATATGTAGGCTAAATAAGATATGTTTGCTTCTTCACATATGTCAAGCAATAACATCCAATGTTAGCAGACTTGACAACAAGAGAGGCTTATTGCCCCATTTTGCCAAAGGGACTTGGCCAAGTAGCAACCAATTTTAATAGGGTAGAAATATATATTTTTTTTAAATGAAGATTCGGGTATTTCTATAAAACCTGGATCTTCATCTGGGTTTTATAGAAGATAGGCATAGCACGGATTCTTTTCCCACTTACTCGCAGGTCCTGCCTAATTACCTGGGGGATCATCACTGTCCTTTGTGGAGCTTTCGTCTTTGGGCAAAGCACAGCATCGGCCATCATGGCACTATTGCACAAACTCTAGCCGAAGTCATCAGCAAAGGTGATGTTGCATCCACGAAACACTCACAACTGGACTATTGGGAGGCGATGCTCAGCGCCCTTGACAGATGCAGTAAAATCTCAGTTTAGCAGACTTAATTTTAGCAGACTTTGGAGGCAAAGGGTTTCAAAGAATTGCAGCACCAGCATTTAACAAACCAAAGTCAGCCTGCATTGCAAATAATGCAGATAATTGATGCTATTTCCTCTGCCTCCCGATGCAGTGATTCACACTGTAAAATTACACCAGTTGCAGTGTTATGCACAACGGTGCCAATGATGCCACTTATATCATTTGTCTCGCAATGAACATGACATTACGAAAAAGACATAATAGTGACAGAATCCCTTTCCTTAAATGGCTCATTAAACTGAGATTTTACTACATTGAAGATCTGGTTATAATTTAACTCATGTTCACATTTTATCTATCTAGTATTGTTAATAAAAGTGAC
>NW_015400822.1:0-5920 GCF_001527695.2 Protobothrops mucrosquamatus
TCATGGTCTGCAGATGATTGTGTATGGGGCTTGAAGAAACAATGATGCTTAATTAAAGAAGCGTCTTTCATACCCAAGGCATGGTTTGATAATAACTAACCATTTCCTATTAGATTTTTAGTCCTGTAGTTTAATCATGAATGCTTTGGAGTGCTAAATATTTTAGCTTTGCTTTTTCTGTTTTATAGTTTGCTTTTATTATTTCCCCAAAGTATTTCTTTTTTTTAAGAACGAACTACTGTAAATTAGCTTACAGTATTTGCTTTTTATTAGAATCACTTAGTTTGAAGGATGCTGTTGAAAGACTATTTGTTCTGCATGTTTAGAAACAATTGATTATTGCATAATTCATTGTACTGTATATTTTCAAGGTGAGAAAGTACTACAGAATGATGAGTTTACTAAAGATCTATTTAGATTTTTACAACTGCTGTGTGAAGGTCATAACAATGGTAAGTGATGTACAATATATTTTCAGTAATTTACTGATTGATTTAAATCTTTGGGGAAATAAGTTATTTCAATATCTTTCATACTTGAATTGATTTTCAATTCTTCAACAATTAATCAGTTTCTTAGATGAGGTGGACTCAGAAATAATTTTTCACATGTATGAGTTCTTTCAAGATACAAATCAAATTGTCATTTTATTAAATTCAAATCTAGTAAGTGAGAAGTTTTGCTATGTAATATGATATGCAATTACTATTTCATACAGTATAGCTTTCTTTAAAAAGACTGCACTTCTTTCATAATATAAGACATAATTATTGTGGTATCCATCAGAGGTAGTTATGAAAGCAATTTCCTTTCAAAATATATAATTTTTCATTTTCTAAATGAACAACAACAAAAAGATAAGTAAGACTATATAGAATGTTTTATTTATATAGCACAAATTATTTTACCTTTCAGATTTTCAGAATTACCTGCGAACACAAATGGGCAATACCACAACAGTGAATATTATCATTAGCACAGTTGATTATCTTTTGCGGCTTCAGGTAAGCAGAGAAACTATTCTATATTATATCACTCTGTTTTTAAAATCTTTCTGCCATTACAGGTTTTTGGCTTTCATCATATTTGGTGTCTATTCTTTTTTCTTCTTACAGTTTCATGATGTAGTAATTGTGTCCTCTTTTTCAATTGTATTGTATTAATTGTAAGAGAAGCAGCATGCCAACCAATTTGAATAGATACTGTAAAATCTAAGCTTGGAAAATAAAAACTGGAAGTATATTGATGACTCTTCCTAAATTTAAATTGAGACAAAACATATTGGGATTTAAATGTTTGATTTGAATCACACTCAGGTTTTCCTTTTCCTACTTGTACCTGTGAAGCTGAAATATTTGATGTCTGAGGAAAAAATGATTTTAAAAATACTGCTTTACTTTATGCTTGCAGACACTGTGAGGGGATTAAAAATGAATGCTGTTTTTCTGAGAAAACAAATAGGCTGCTGCTTGGTTTTCTTTACTGCTGTGACAAAGACACTGATGTTTAGGCATTTAGGCCAACTTCATGGAGGTACTTAAAGATCAGTCCAGTGGTGGGATTCAGCCAGTTCGCACCAGTTCGGCAGAACCGGTAACTAATTTTTTTGTTGCCCAGGCCCAGAATAGACTTCCGGAAGCGGCATCCACACAGAGAACCGGTTGTTCACATATTTGATCCACTGGATCAGTCCAAAGAAGCTTGCAAAACTAAAAAGAAGGGATTTGTTTGGACAGGTTCATTGGGAATTTGTCAGCTGGTTCCATCCAATTTCCATGTGAACATGAATGTGAAACCAAAATTAACCATCCGGGAATATCAGATACAAGATCCTGACTCAAGAGACAGAATATTTAAGTAAAGCAGCCTTTTCTAATCAGGCACAAAAGACTTGAACTTTCATAATTTCACAGCCAGCTTTATCACTGCTACGAATTCTGGGAATTAAAGTCAGTTTATTTAGTGGGCCCAGGGTTGGAAAAGCTGAAGCAGGCATTTAAGTTGACTTCATGCAGTCATGCATTAACCATAATTATTGTAGTCCCAAAGGAGCTGAAGAAGCTTCTTAGATGAGAAGCGAAATGTCTTCAAAGGAAACAAGAAAGTCCAGTTGCTTTTTGAAAAAGCACCTTTGGGACAACCATGACCTGAATGACTGAGAATCTCCATAGACATAATTATTGTAGATTTTTTTAATCTACATTTTAAAAGTTAGTTTGTGAGTTAGTAATTCTTCTAATTAGATTATCAGAAGTTAAACTCTTTTTAGATTGGAATCCTGGTTTTGGAGCATTTTTTCCACTGGTTTTACTTGATGCTGACCTCAATATCTTTTTAGTTCCAGGAGAAAATTCTGTTCTACAAGAATTTATAACGAACAGTATAGATCTGCTTATTGTGTCTTACTTTGTATGGGGTGTATGTGTATATTTAGGGTTAAGAGTGTTTTGTTTCAAGCTATTTTAAATGCATATTGTGGTATACCACAATTTGTTACATTGTTTAACATAATTGAAAACTAAACCTAATTGAAAGGCAGGATAGGAGATGTTTTAAGGTAGTGTATAATGAGTGAAATAATAAAATATTGTACTTCATGCTCTTTTGGAGTTTTTTAAAAAATAAGTAATTTTCTATTTGCTAGTGTTTGGATTCAGAATTTATTGAAGCAGATACAGATTTTATCACAATGAATAGAAAAAAGTAATAAATATAAAAATACTTATATACTACAATTTCCTTTTGGAATACTGTTTGATTATTACTTCATTAATATATACAGGGAAACCCACATTTTTTTATTCTTAGGAATCAATCAGTGACTTTTATTGGTACTATTCTGGCAAAGATATAATTGATGAATCTGGACAACACAACTTCTCTAAGGCATTGGCTGTAATCAAACAGATTTTTAATTCACTAACTGAATATATACAAGTAGGTAAAACCTTTCTCTTTGTTATATAATTTGCTAACATACATGAATGAATGAATGAATGAATGAATGAATGAATGAATGAATGAATGAATGAATGAATGGCATGAATTGATGTATGGATGGCACGAATTGATGCCAGAAGTTTACTTTACTGGAATTAGTGGAATTTCATAATTATTATCATTTGTAAAATCATTTTTAAAAAAAATAAAGAATGAAGATAATATCTACAGGTGTATTATTCTCCCAGATATTTTTATACAGTTGGTAGGGGGGAAAGGAGAAAACAAAACTGAGACTTTATGTCTCTTAAAACTAAATATTTCCTTTTAAGCTAAAGAAATGGACAGGGATATAAAAAGAATTAATTCTTTGACATAGTTTTAATGAAAATTTCAGTTCAAGCAAATCCTCATTCATAGTATTTCACCTGCAGAAAGTTATCTTAAAATCCTTCTCACCTTCTAATACTTGTACTCAATTTTATTTTGTTTCATGTTCTGTTTTCCCATTTACTTTGCTTATTGGGTACCTTTGTTTATGGTTTTTGTGCTATGATCTAGTTTTATGGAAAAGTGTCTCTTAGAAACTAGGTTTGGCCTTAAAACCAGATTTCTAGAGGTTTTTACAGAGTAGTTTTGATGATATTCATAATATATTATCTGTTGGAATATAGCATAAGTTACTCCATTTTGTAACCTTCAGCAAGCTTAATAGTGCTTACGTGTTAGGCTGGAATCTGCAGCTGCAAACACGTAAGAACAATTCTTATTTATTATTACTATGTCTTGTGTTTTAGAGTGTTTTGCATCTTACTGTGATTACATTAAGCTTTATATTGTTCATTGTTACTAAATTGTCAGAGTCCCGAATAAATTGAGAGTATACAATCAATAAATAATATCATTCCTTACTGGGATAGATGCTTAAAAAGAGAGCTGAAAGCATTATTCTTTAATTTTAGGGGCCTTGCATTGGAAATCAGCAGAGTTTGGCTCACAGTAGACTGTGGGATGCAGTTGTTGGTTTTCTTCATGTTTTTGCTAACTTGCAAATGAAGCTTTCACAGGTAAATCATCTTTCCTGAAAATGTAAATCAGTTGATCAAGTATAAATATTTCATTTCATATTTCATAAACTAAAGTTTGTGAAGGTAGAAATAAGCATCACACTTATGCCCACTTATTTTTCCCACTATTCTCCCACCACACAAACATATTTTGTATTTAGTGCTGTAATCCTGATTTGAATTCAAATCAGAGATGCTTGTTCCCCACCTGAAATGGGGAAGCTCAAGTTTGATCAGTTAGAGAGTCAGGATTTCTGATTTAAGTGAACACAGGATTGAAGCACAACAAAGAGCACACTAGAACTGAAAAACGTAAGATTTCTGTTAGAAGGTTGATCAAAGACTATTGTGATCCAGTATTATAGGTCACAGGTTGGCCAGCTAGATGCACTGAGAAAGCTCAGAAGTGTGTGTAGAAGACAAATCAGTCTCTACTACAGTTGCTCCCTAACAACTGGTATTTAAGGTTGTTGCTTCTGATTCAAGAGGTAGTATATAGTTAATAAGATTAGCAGCAATTGATGATCTGATTCTTCATCTATATTCTTTCTTTCAACACACTGATGTTCTTAATCTCATAGCTTAATGTACTTTGTATAGAAAAAGAAAAATATTCTAGCACAAGATATTTCTTACAACATGTGTAATTTACCTGACAATGTCCACTACATTACCCTATGTATTTATTCTAACATCAAGAGTACTTCCTGCTTGTCTTAGAAAATGTCCCTTTGATGTTTTTTGAGAAGTCATAAGTTTTAAAAAATGGCATAGATCCATTTCCTTCCAGAGATTCACAGAATAATTTCCTCTCAATAAAAGACAGTTTTTCCTATTCCTATTTCTCTTTCTACCCTTCTTAATAGGTCCTGTAGTGTTCTGGATGATTGTCTAATCCTCTGGGGCAGATTTCACGGACACAAAGACATTATGGGAAAGAACAAACTAGATAATGAGATAATGCTATAATCTTGAAAGTGACATCTTGTTCATGGGGTATCTTAATATAATTCAGTCACTGTAATCTTTTAGTGTTATTGTCTAGTGTTATTCCAATTATCCTTTTACCTGGCATAATAGCTCAGTGATCTGCTGCACATATTTATAAAATTTCTACCATCTCTTTTGGTTCCAAAGTGCCTTCTTTGCAGTTGATCTCAGATTCAGTCCCTAGGGTCTTTAGTTAAAAGGAAACAGCTGCTATGAAAGATTGCTGCTTAACACTCTGGAGTTGGTAGATTACCATGTATTCTCAATGGAATAGATAAGGTAGCTTGGATAGCATTTTCTGCACTTAAGCATTCTGCCAGACACACATAGCTCATTGGTTCCAATCATATAAAACACAATCATGGTAAATTGAGATTATGTTTAGATGATTTTAAAAGTAAATGTTAACTTTATTTGTATCCTAGGATTCCAGCCAAATTGAACTGCTAAAGGAGTTACTGGATCTTCTAAAGGATATGGTGGTGATGATGTTGTCACTACTTGAAGGTTGAATCTTTTTTTAAAGTGCTATTCCTTCCATTGTCATAGGTTACAATAAAATTAATTTGAAAAATAATTCTCAATTTAAGCTGTATTATAGCTACAACAGTAATGCTGCCTTGTAATTTCAAAAAGAAATTGGACTAGATTTAAACACATAATGTAGTTGAACAGTGGTTGCAAAACTGATTTAAAGCAACATTATAAAACTGAAAATAATTACAATCTTTTCTAAAGATGATTATAGAATAAACATTATAGATGCATTTCAACTAAATAATGTTTACATTTGTGATTTAGGTAACATTGTAAATGGCACAATTGGAAAACAGATGGTAGATACACTTGTCGAGTCATCTAGCAATGTAGAAATGATTTTGAAGTTCTTTGACATGTTTCTCAAGCTGAAAGATTTAACAAGC
>NW_015400823.1:0-5919 GCF_001527695.2 Protobothrops mucrosquamatus
ATTCAACTAGGATTCCTAATGAACTCATGGTCTCACGCTAAATTGCATTTCAGTGTAGAATTTAATTTAGATTGAAAAAGGCATTTGTTAGACACTGAATACCAACTAACTTGTCAGTGTGATATCTATTGGACATCCAGTTACGGCATAGCAATTTGGACTAAATACAGCTAGATACATTTGGGACTTCTGAAAACCAGCCAAGAATTGGAATATATGACAGAATCTTGTTCTACATGAATATACAAAATGGTTTGTAGGCCTGACTTTAATAAGAACTCTGCATTCTGGGATATATGACCTCTATATTCTGTTCTAAAGCAGAGAATCATATATTTCATTCAAATTCATCTATAGCTAATTAATTGCTCACCAAAGCACTACATGGCTCATCATTCATGTGCCATTCAGCCAAGAGGATTCTGCAAATTTGACAATACTGCAATATTCACTGTCATGCTTATACATTATATTTTCTAAGTACAATCAGCCTGATAAATAATAATGTGTATTTGAGAGAGAGAGAGACAGACAGAGACAGACAGAGAGAGTCAGAATGGGTACTAAGTGCTACCCAATCAAAAATGAAATAAAACATATCAAATCAAGCTATATCTGCAACAAAAGCGCACAGAAAGCAATAGGAGTCAGTACATTACCTTTTTAAATTCAATGTATCCATATTTCAGTATGGAAATCTCCCAGGGCATTTTATATAACAATTAAAACTGGATTGTCCCTCCCCTCTGAAAAGAAAACAAAGATAGTACTACTAATAATAGGCATCTTGGGTGCAATTTTGAAACATCTGGAGCACCTTGGAAAACCATAAGTATTGACAAAACCATCACCAATCAATTGCAAAAGGCAGAGTTACTTGCAATAACTTAACATCATGGTATGATACCTTGAACACCATTGAATAACAACATCTGCCTATTCTGCATCCTTGGGAAGGACTTGATAGCTGGACAAAATGCTAATCCAATCCAAACATCTGGATAATTGTACAGCCAAGCTTAATAATAAAAGAAACTGAAGAATTGGTGGATCACTTAGTTGCCTGCTGCAAGAAGACTGCAGACTGAATACCAAACAATAGCATGACAAAGTAGCAACAATGGCACATTGGAGTTTCTGTATCACCCATCTCACCTAAATGATTCTGGGGGATTTACATATATTTTATTTGTATTTAATATTTCATTTATATTTAACTTGTGTTGTTGAATCAGGCCAATGAATTCTGACCATCATGTAATTTATACATAGGATAAGATGAAGCATTCAGCATATTCACCAGAAAAAAAAATAATCATGTAATTTAGCATGGCTCACTTCTTAGTATTTATGTTTAAGATTACGTTCTGCAGCTGTAATCCTAGACACGTATTTTTAGAAAGGAAAACAATTTATCTAATTGAAGTAAAGAGAGTTTTGTGCTAATGATATGCATACATGCAACAGTGTCCTAAAGCCAATTCTTAAAGAACAATGGGGATATAAAGCGAAGAAGTGATGAGAGTTACCAGTAACTCTTTCTACAGCAATAATCTTTTTGCTCAATAAGTGCATTTCCTCTGCAGAGAATCTATATACCATTGCGCTACTATCTTGAGCTTGTTTCATTTTGTATTATTTTTTATTATATTTATTTGAAAATACTTTTAATATTTTGAAATATTTCCGGAAAAATAAAAAAGAAGCTAGGTACATAATTTACAGTACTTCCTCCTGACCCATCCATGGTCATTCTGTATCCTGTCCTGTATTGGTTGGATACAGTTAGATACAGCAGGTTGTTAATAATTAGGATCAGCTTGCAGGTCTTCAGCTCATGTTCAATTCTGACTGCTTTATCTATATTAACCATGATGATATACTTGCATGAATCTCTTAAAATAAATCTGATTGGCAATATTGATATTGTGTCAATGGTATATAAATTTGACAAATAAATAGGATTCAAACATTGCACTGCATCTTAATTTGGCTCACTTGATTGGCCTTGAATTTAGCTGCAATGATTTATTCAATACACTATTAAACCAAAGCATACCATGTCTGGTGAATCTAGCTAGTGATATAAAGTCAGATTAGATTGGGAGGCATTCTTTCTGTCATAACTCCGCTATCTTATAAATAGAAGTGAAATTAATCCCCATCCTCTTTCCAAACCTTCAACAAATAGTGGTCATGCAAACAATTAGTAGTACAATAGTGCTGTAAAAATGCATGTCTTCCCCACCTTAGAAAAAAAAAAATACAGTGAGTACCATAGCGTACCAGAGCAGAGACTAAAGTTTGAGCATTTTTCTTAGAAGATGGGATGTCATTATTTTTTTGCGTAAGAGGAGAGCCCAATCTTAAAATACAGCATCAGGTGGAATATGAATAGGATGAACTCATAGTAGACCCCAGTTACCAATAGTTCATCATCACAATGGTCCTATAGTTGGGCTTATTTTAGTCACTATGCCAATTGCACTGTGATTGCAAATGTTTCATGTTAATTGGATGTTATTTCTTTCCCTTGTGTCTATTGAAATATGCCGTTCTCTATTCCAGCCAAATGAGGAAGTTATCTCTTTAGTTCAAGTTATTAGGCTTTCAGACTCTGCAAGTCCCAAGTGTAGTAGCCAAATATTTCTCAGCATTTTTATTTTATTTTTTTAAAAAAGACGGTTAATTGATTGCCAATTAATTCAAATTAGTTCATATTTAAGTAAAGTTAGATATGCCAGCTGAGAGAACTAGGAGAGTTTCTATTTCTGTAAGAACTGGAGAATGATCGCTGCCTCTGTGATCTCATATTTTAGGAAGTTTGCCCTATAAAACAAAGCCCTGGCTCTACTTGGGCAGAGGAATTTATGCCAGCATAATTCATCTCAGCTTAAATACCCTACAGATATGTTCCAATTAATAGAAGTTAGAATAAATCACAGATTTGTTTTGCTTCTTGTTGTCAGATAAATAGACCCAAGTGGCATTTCACCTGAACAAAAATATGATGGGTGAGTGGCTAACATGAATGGCTGACAGGTTTTACTAGTTCTATTCCTACACTTAATCAATTGCCCATATGAGCATCTAATGAGGAAATGATTTGGTGCAGTACCTGAAATTTTGGAATTTAACCTGAGTTCTAATTCTTCTCTCAGCCATAAAGTTCACTGGATGTTCTTGGGCTGATCACCATCTCTCAGCCTAAAGCTTTCAAGTTCAGATAACCTTTGTGAAGATCGTCATGTGAAAAGAGAGGAACCACATCTGCTCCCTAAAGTGTATGTTTTGAGAGAGAGAAGGAACTATGATAGGTTCACACATTGCATAAAACCACAATGTGGCTTGTTTCGCTATGATTTAGCATATGGGGCAAGCCTAGCAATTATAGTTTAATGTTAAGTTGGAAGCTATTTCATTAAGATTTAGTACAAACAAGCAAATTGGTATATCACAGTGACTATGTTTGCATTACATGCTGATCTATAGTGCACTTAACCATGGCTCACTTGGTTATTTTTTTTCTGGATTTTCACAAAATATGAACCATAAACTGACCACAACCAAAGTTAGCCCAACAAGGCAGATTACTTTGTATTTATATGAACATAGTCACTATGTGAATTCAGTCTCTATGTCAGTCTCTATGTCATGATTCAGTCTCTATGTCACTATGTGAATTCAGTCTCTATTAAAGGTTTGGGAACACAGCCAATAACAGAGGCTGTGACTCAGCAATGAAGAATTACAGAAGAATTGCTAGTTTGCATTCAATTAGTCAATAATCTGTATTTAAATATCCTGAGACTGCAGGAGACAACACAAAGATGGTTTCAAATTGACTCACATGTTGCCTTTGGCTTGGTCTTCTGCCCATTATTGCAGCTACTATACTGAACAAGGTATCTGGTATACTGCACATAGTAGATATAGAAAATGATTGATGATTTTAAAAAGTTAGAGATAGGAAATGGTTAGAATAGTCAGCATTGCCTTTTCTTCCACTTCATTTAAAAATGGAAAAGTACAATATGGATATCAAGTCTTCAAACTGCATAATATTGTATTATTAGGTGAAAAACAATGCAGATGATGCAAAGATCCTTTAAGATTTGTAAGGACTGAATGAATTCAATTCTATTCATTTAATCAAACATTGCATTCATAGTGGAATGAAAATGAATAGGTCATCTGTTCTTACCTTCCAGATATTTTTGGTAGTTCCTACTGTGCCACCAGTGTGGATATGTCAAAAAGAATATCAAGGGACCTAAAGAGTAAAAAAATACTTTATTGCTTAATTGGGCTATATATTTTTCCTGTGTGTCTTTCCAGTTGAAAGTTTTACAGTGGAATACACATTAAAGGAGGAGCTGAACCATACTCAACTGAAGTTATTATATGTGACTGAATGGATGGATTTTCCTCTATGGAACTGAAAGAAGTTTTGAGCTCTGATTATTGCTAGCAGAGATGTAGTTAACTATTTCATTTTTTTTGAGGTTCATCTTCTGTGATTGAAGTTTTTTACAATAAATTCAACTATTTTCATAATAAAAGCCAGATTTACAGAAGCCACAGAACAGTTTTATTAATGTCCCCAGAGAAATTTATTTCCTGCAACAAAATTGCAAAGTTAATGAAAATATTTTTCAAGACTACTTACAATGGGGAAACTATTTCCAGTTCAATGTTCTGGTTTCTTATCATTGTACAACATGGTGTTGGTGTAATTTAACTTCAGCATTGTCTATTTAATTTTCTTTTAATTTGATACTCTGCTTAAAAGTTTTAAGACAACTGCTTCATTTCATTGTTGACACTGAAATGTGACTGTTTTCCCCCACTGATGAGCCAAAATTTATTATTTAATAGCTAAGATACATTACCTGGTCATCAGCTTTTTAGTTCATCACAACTAACCAAACATTTCTATAGTGTTCTGGAATTTAATCATTTCTGACTTGCTCTGACATAGCCTTGGTTATTTGCATATCTAGTTAGAGGAGGAAACAACATTCTCAAAAAGTTCCTATTGTTTAATCTAAAACTCAGCTAACTACTAAAAGAAAACATGAATTCTTTTCTGCTATCTAATAGCCATCTGGAATTTTGCAGGCAAGATATCATAGCCTATTGATTTAATTTCCCCCCTTGATTAAAACTTTTTTTAAGAAAAATTCAAAATATAATGACAATTTATTCTGATTTTCTCAAAGACAAATATAGAATCCAAGTGACAAGGGTAATTTAAAATATTTTTGTGTTTGTTAAGGAGATTCTATGGTCACAGAGGCATAGGATCACATGATCAGAAAATTTGGGGGCAGGGGGTATACTGCAGCAGGCCAACTGTAAACCATCTAATCACTTACTCCCTTGGGCTTTTGCTCTATGAAGGATTGAATCCTCAATTATATGGAAGGTTGATCCATTTTCTAGCTTCAGCTAGCATTGATGGCTGCCGCTGACATGGAAGATTTGCAGTATGGACATGTTTTCAACAAATATCAATCTCACCTCAAGGCAAGAAGGATACAGGCAGGAACCCTTTAACTATTCATTGAATAAGCCTTGGCACAACTAATCATTTCCCAGTTAAAGCATTTGGCTTTAATTTACATAATTTCATCAAATTTCACTCATTTTACAGTCTTCAAAACCATCTGCAAGGAAAACAACACTGACTATAAAGGAAGAGATATACTATATACAGTATTCTTCCACCCCCAAATCAGCTGTATACTTGACTTCCTTGTGTTCAATTAGAGATGGTGTTGCACTTCCTCAAAATTAGCTAAATCAAAGCTACATTGTCTTCTCCCAAGTGGAAAGGATTTGGGGATTATAATAACTGAGAAGCCAAATTCTTTCTCTAGGCATGTACTGCCATTTAAATAATGGATGATAGGGTTA
>NW_015400824.1:0-3969 GCF_001527695.2 Protobothrops mucrosquamatus
GAGAAAAGGTGGCGGAACTCAAACCTGGCCACGCCCTCATCAAACCCTAGGACCGCCCCTTTAGAGAACAGGAATGCAAGTAAAATTTGGGAGGGGCTATTTCCGGTGTGGGAGGGGCTATTTCCGGTGCGGCCGGCCCGGAAAAAGGTGCCGGAACGCGGTTCCGCCGCGTTCCGGCTGAAAAAAAGCCCTGATTGTACTGTATTAGCTTTTTTGGCTGCTGCCGCATACTGCTGACCCCACTAGGACTCCAATGTCCCTCTCACAGTTACTGTTTTTGAGCCAGGTTTTTCCTAATCTGTACTTGTACCTTTGGTTTTTCCTACCCAAGGTGTAACACCTTGGAAGGTCCCTTCCGATCCTCTCATTCTATGTTCTGCGTTCTTCAAGGGGGAGTTTCAGATTATTATTATTATTATTATTATTATTATTATTATTATTATTATTATTATTATTATTATTAATAATAATAATAATAATAATGTTGGAAGGGACCTTGGAGGTCATCTAGTCCAGTGGTTCTCAACCTTTTTAATGCCGCGACCCCAACCGGTCGTAAGTCGAGGACTAAACCGGTCGTAAGTCGAGGACTAAACCAGTCGTAAGTCGAGGATTACCCAACCGGTCGTAAGTCGAGGACTTTCCCTGCCCAGGAGTGCTGCGCATGTGTGGTTCCACCCCTTGCGCCGGCCGAGGCATAGCTGGCAAGCGGCAGAGACGGAGCAGGCCGACCACCAGCTGGCCCAGCCCAAGGGAGGTAAGGCACCCGCCGGAAAAGGGGAAAAAATGGCGGACAGCCTTGCTTGGCGACCCCCGTGAAATGGTTGATTGACCCCAAATGGGGTCCCGACCCACAGGTTGAGAACCACTGATCTAGTCCAACCCCCTGCTCAGGCAGGAAACCCTATACCATTTCAGACAAATGGCTATCCAGTCTCTTCTTAAAAACTTCAGATTATTCTGAAGTAATTGTACAAGCTTAGAAAAAGACTCGGCTGTTACTTCAATGATTGAAAAAGAGATGCTTCAAACTCATTCCAGTTTGTCCTGAAGCAGTTTAAGGATTCCCTCCTTTTTAATAAATTACAGGGGAGAAGACAAGGAAGTTCCATTGCATGGATCTTCACACAAACAAAAATCGACAAGCCTCAGAAGGAATTTCCTGGCTGCACAAACTGCCATGTATGTATGCTTGGTCATGGATAATCAGTAATCACATGGCCTGATCCCTCCGGCCTTTTTCTCATTGTAACCAGGTGACAAGGCCAGGAACTACAAGTAGTGTTTATTGGAATAGAACAGAGCTGGAAGGGACCCTGGAGGTCTTCTAGACCAGCCCCCTGCTCAAACAGGAGACCCTATACCATCTCAGACAGGTGATTGTCTAGTCTTTTCTTTAAAATCTCCAGTGATGGAGTGCTCACGATTTCTGGAGGCCAGCTGTTCCACTGGTTGATTGTCCTCACTGTCAAGAAGTTTCTCCTTAGTTCCAGGTTGCTTCTCTCTTTGGTAGTTTCCAACAATTGTTTCTCGTCCTTCCCTCTGGTGCTTTAGTGAACAACATGACCCCCTCTGCCTTGTGGCAGCCCATCAGATTCTGGAGCACTGCTATCATGTTTCTCCTATTTCTTCTTTTCTTTAGACTAGCCAAACCCAAGTCCCGCAGCCGTTCTTCGTATGTTTTAGCCTCCAGGCCTTGGATCATCTTAGTTGCTCTTCTCTGAATTTTTTTTTCAAACTCTCAACATCTTTTTTGTGATAGGGTGACCAAAATTGGCTGCAGTATTCCAGGTGTGGTCTTACTAGGGCAGTGGTTCTCAACCTTCCTAATGCCGCGACCCTTTAATACAGTTCCTCATGTGGTGACCCCCAACCCTAAGGGCTCTCCAAGCGCGCACTGATGCCATCCACTCACCCGCCGCACCCGTGGCTCTGCGCGCCTCGCCTGTCCTCGCCTCACTTCCGAAGGTCGCCGGCCTGCCCGGCTCCAGCTGGCTGGGAGGGGGGGCAGGAAGGCCACTCCGGTGGCTCCACCCAGCCTGGTTGGAGAAGCACCCAGGCAGGGAGAGAGAGAGAGAGAGCACGCGAGAGAGAGAGCCAAGAGGACAACAGCGCCGGCAGAGCTTAGTTCAGCCTCCTCCGCGGAAAGGGCCGCAAAGCAGCGCAGCCTCCCTTAGGAGATGCTCGACGGAAACGAATCCAGTGCTGCAACGGGCCCCAGCTCGAAGCCGTGCGGAGACGGATAGAGGGACGGTGTCTTGGTTCCTAAGACCATCGGAAATATGTGTTTTCTGATGGTCTTAGGTGATCCCTGTGAAAGGGTCATTTGACCCCCAAAGGGGTCGCGACCCACAGGTTGAGAACCGCTGTACTAGGGCTTTATAAAGTGGTACTAATACCTCGCGTGATCTTGATTCTATGCCTCTGTTTATACAACCCAGGATTGCATTAGCTTTTTTGGCTGCTGCTGCACACTGCTTGCTCAGAGTCAAGTGACTGTCCTCGACATACAACCACAATTGGGATCAGGATTTCCATTGCTGAGCAGAGCAGTTATTAAGTGAGTGATGCTCAATTTGATGTCCTTTGTTGGCTATGGTTGTTAAGCAAATCACTTCCTTTCTCAAAAGTCACTGGGGAGGCCTTGGGATGCTGCAACCATCTTAAATACAGGCCGGATGCCAAGTGCCTCAATTTATGACTACAGGGATGCTGCAACGGTTATAAGTGTGAGGACCAGTTATAAGTCAACTTTTTCAGTACAGGTAGTCCTTGGCGTACGACCACAATGGAGTCCAATTTCAGTTCTTAAGCAAGACATTCGTTAAGTGAGCTTTGCTGCATTTTACCATCCTTCTTGTCACGATTGTTAAGCAAATCACCGCAGTTGTTCAATTAGTAACAAAGTTGTGAAGTGAATCTGACTGCCCTATTGACTTCGTTTGTCAGGAGGTCATAAAAGGGAATCATATGACTTTGGGATATTGCAACCGTCATAAATATGAGTCGGTTGCCAAGCGTTTGAATTTTGATCACCTGACCGTGGGAAGGCTGAAACCGGTGTAACTGTGAAAAATGGTTATAAATCGCATTTTTCAGTGCCATTGTAACTTTGAATGGTCACTAAATGAACTGTCATAAGTTGAGGACTACTTGTATTGTTGTAACTTGGAATGGCTGCTAAATGAATGGTTGTAAGGGAAGGACTAGCCAGCAGTTTCTTCCATATCATCCACATCTTAATAGACAGAATCCAGTTACTTTCTACCCTCCCCTCATGAATAACAGAATAACAGAGCTGGAAGGGACCTTGGAGGTCATCTAGTCCAACCCCCTGCTCAGGCAGGAAATCCTGTACCGTTTCAGACAAGTGGCTGTCCAGTCTCTTCTTAAAAACTGCCAGTGTTGGAGCATCCACAATTTCTGGAGGAAGGTTGTTCCACTGGTTAATTGTTTTCAATGTCAAGAAATTCTGCCTTGGTTCTAGGTTGCTTCTCTTCTTGATTAGTTTCCATCCATTCTGCCTTCAGACAAATGGTTGTCCAGCCTCTTCTTAAAAACTTCCAGTGATGGAGCACCCATAACTTCTGGTGGCAAGCTGTTCCATTGATTAATTGTTCTCACTCTCAGGAAATTTCTCCTGAGTTCTAGGTTGCTTCTCTGTTTGATTAGTTTCCATCCATTGATTCTTGTCCTGCCTTCAGGCGCTTTGGAAAATACCTTCACTCCCTCTTCTTTGTGACAGCCCCTGAGAGATTGGAACGCTGCTATCATGTCACACTGCTAGTCCTTCTCTTCATTAAACTAGACTTATAAGTCACCTTTTTCAGTGCTGTTGTAACTCCGGATGGACACTAAGCAAATGGTTGCAAGTTGAAGACTGCCTGTATTGTGGTGGGATTACAGTCCAGGTTCCCAAAAGGGAGGGAATGACTTCCATCACATGTGTACGTATGTGTATAGCAACCA
>NW_015400825.1:0-1314 GCF_001527695.2 Protobothrops mucrosquamatus
AGGCCCGCTTGCTGGAAAAGCCATGTCTTGAGGGCGCGGCGGAAGGTTAGGAGATCCGGAATCGTCCGGATCTCGGGGGGTAGTTCGTTCCAGAGGGTGGGGGCACCCACAGAGAAGGCCCTCCCCCTGGGGGTCGCCAGCCGACATTGCTTGGCCGACGGCACCCTGAGGAGGCCCGCTCTGTGGGAGCGTACCGGTCTGTGGGATTTAATTTTAAAAGTGTTTTGAATTTTAATGGTTATTATGGTGGAGTTGTGGAATTATAAGGGATTTTTGGGGAAAAAAATACTTATATATGGAAAATTATAGCATTGTATATTAAGGGATAGAGGGATTATTGTTTATTATAAAATGTTACTTTTGATATGATATATTGATAAGGTACTTTGGGATGTAATTTTAAAGAAATAACTTTAGTGGTTAAAATTATAGCATTGTATATTAAGGGGAAGAAGGATTATTGCTTATTATAAAATGTTATGATATATTGATAAGGTGATATATAATTGGTGATTGAAAGCCAAGAATCGAAGAGAAGGCAAAGTTTTCTTTTCTTTTTTTTATTAAGACTAAGGGATTGGTGAAGATGGATTGGTTATATGTAGATAGATTATTGTAGTTTATATATGATTTTTTTTTTAGTGAGTTAAAGTATGTTTATATTAGATTAGTTTATATTGGGTAATTTTATGTAGACTTAGGAAAATGAGTGTTTAATCCCGTAACCAGTTCTGGGACGTCTGGGGGTGGGGGTGGGGAAAGGGATTTCTTATGTATTTTGGTATATTAGAATGGTAGTGAGATAAGAACGGATGCTCGGTTGACCTCCAGGAACACATTTGGAAGAGGAGGAGGGAAGGAGGGGGGATGTGTAGAGTAGAGTGGTTGAGAGGGAGAGGAAGAGAGAAGGAGGTAGAAAGAAGGAGGAGGGAAGTAGGTTGGAGAGAGGGAATGTGGTCCTGTGAGGCTGTTGAGCATTTTAGAATAGGAGGTTTTTTAGACAAGAATGGAGGCTCGATTGACCTACAGGACCACATTTGGAAGAGGAGGAGGGAAGGAAGGGGGATGTGTAGAGCAGAGTGGTTGAGAAGGTGGAGAGGAGGGAAGGAGATAGAAGGAAGGAGGGAAGTAGGTTGAAGAGAGGGAATGTGTTCCTGTGAGGCTACTGAGCATCTTAGAATGGGAGGTATTTTTTTAGTTTGTTTTTTTTTATATTAATTGTATTATTGACTTATGCCATAATTGTATGATTGTTTATCTCGGGGGGAAAAAAATCAATAAAGTTTGTTTATAAAAAAAAAAAAGAATAGATAT
>NW_015400825.1:3893-5916 GCF_001527695.2 Protobothrops mucrosquamatus
GCACTGTGTTGGCTTTTTTGGCAGCTGCAGCACACTGCTGGCTCATATTTAAATGATTGTCCACTAGGACTCCAAGATCCCTCTCGCAGTTACTACTATTGAGCAAGGTACCCCCTATACTATACCTGTACATTTGGTTTTTCTTGCCTAAATGTAGAACCTTACTTTTTTCACCATTGAATTTCATTTTGTTAGATAGTGCCCAGTGTTCAAGTCTGTCCAGATCCTCCTGTATCCAAAGCCTGTCTTCTGGAGTGTTGGCTATTCCTGCCAGCTTGGTGTCATCTGCAAATTTGATGAGTTCCCCATCAATCCCCTCGTCCAGATCGTTGATGAAGATGTTGAAGAGCACTGGGCCCAGAACAGAGCCCTGGGGCACCCCACTACACACTTCCCTCCATGTAGATGCAGTTCCATTGAGGACCACATGCTGAGTATGGCCGGTCAGCCAGCTACGGATCCATCGGGTGGTGATGCTGTCTAACTCGCATTTTTCTATCTTATCAAGTAGTAGGTTGTGATCTACTTTGTCAAATGCTTTACTGAAGTCCAACTAAATTATATCCACAGCATTCCTCTGATCCACTAATTTTGTCACTTGGTCAAAGAATGCAGTAAGATTTGTCTGGCATGATCTGTTTTTGACAAACCCATGTTGGCTTTTAGTAATGACTTTGTTTGCCTCTAGGTGTTTGCTGATTTGCTGTTTGATTATCTTTTCCAGAATCTTCCCAGGTATTGAGGTCAGGCTGATAGCTCTGTAATTTCCTGGGTCCATTTTTTTCCTTTTTTGAAGATGGGAACTACATCAGCTCTTTTCCAGTCCTCCGGTAGTTCCCCAGTGCTCCAGGATCTTTGAAAAATATAGTTCAATGGTTCTGAGATCACATCTTCCAGTTCCTTGAGAACCCTGGGGTGTAATCCATCTGGTCCTGGTGATTTGAACTCATCTAGGCTGGACAGATGCTCACTTACCATTTTCTTGCCTATCTTAACTTGCTTTTCTATTCTGTTTTTTATGGCACTATTTTTGGTAGGTTGGTCTGTTTTTTCCCTTTGTTTAAAGACAGATGCAAAAAATGAGTTAAATAGTTCTGCTTTCTCCCTGTTGATTGTCACCTTCTTTCCACTTTCCCCCACTAATGGACCAATCATTTCTTCACTTTTTTCTTGTTTTTTACATGTTGAAAGAAGCTTTTTTTGTTATTTTTGACTTTGGTCGCAAGCCTTAGTTCATTTTGAGCCTTAGCTTTCCTCACTTCATCTTTGCAGGCTCGGGCTATTTGTTGATATTCTGACTTAGTTGTTTTCCCCTTGAGGATTCTCATCCATGGAATCCTTCCCAAGCCCTCTCTAAATTTATTGAAATTAGCTCTCTTAAAGTCCAAGACTCTAGTTTGACTGTGTTCTACTGCTTGTGCTTCCATAATGTTGAATTCCAATACTGCATGATCACTTCTTCCCAAGGTTCCTATGGCTTCAACACCTTCTATCATTTCATCTCTGTTAGTGAGAATTAGGTCCAAAATGGCTAATCCCCTAGTTCCCTTCTCTACTTTTTGGGAGACAAAATTGTCTGCTAGGTTTGCAAGGAATCTGTTTGATCTTCCACTTGGTGCAGAGTTTGTCTCCCAGTTGATGTCAGGGTAGTTAAAGTCCCCCATTACTATTGTGATGTGCTTCCTACATACCTTAGTTAGCTGACTAGCAAAAAGTTCGTCTATTTCCTCTGTTTGGTTGGGTGGCCTGTAGTATAAACCTATGGTAATGTCGTTTTTTTCCCCTTTTATATTGACCCATATGCATTCAAGACAGTTTTCATCATTGTGTTCTATTTCTGTAGAGATGTAGTTATTTCTTACATATAGAGCAACTCCACCTCCTCTTTTATTTGGTCTGTTTCTTTTAAATAATTTAAATCCCTCTAGCTGTGTGTTCCATTTGTGGGTTTCATCCCACCATGTTTCCGTAATGGCAACAATATCATATCTGCCCTCATTAACCTGAATTTCTAGTTCACCCT
>NW_015400826.1:0-1253 GCF_001527695.2 Protobothrops mucrosquamatus
GACAGGAAGTCTGTTTTGAAACGGTTGCTGGGCCCGGCGTGGGTGAGGTCCACTACGATCTCGTATGGCTTGGCGTAGTAAGGCTTCAGTGTCAGCAAAACATGATATATCAGCAGGTCCCCATTGATTTGGCCGGTCTTAAACCTGGATGGTGGAAAATAAATCACAGTGGAAATCAATGATAACAATGGGAAAATAACTAACAATGGGAATCAAATGTCTTGATTTATTTATTTGTGAATTTATATATTAATTTAGTAAATTGATTGTAAGAGGTACATAGGCTACAACACACTAATCTATCCTTTGGGCTTGCCTGGGCTGCGATGAAGAGGAATTGTCTTGGGCTGCATATAAAATATCTAATATACAGTAGTCAATGTATATAAATCACATACTAATGTTAGAAGTTTACAAATCTTGTGAGGCCACATTTACTAGGGGCCACATTTAAATTTTCCAGGGCCATATGTGGCCTGTAGGTTGTGGGTTGGATAAAACCAAAACAACAACAATACAATCATATACACTAAAATCTAACACAACATATACATATGGCACAATGGATCCCAGAAGTAATAATTCTATGCCTGGTACTGGGAAACACATATATTCATGTTCCAAGCTACCTGGAAAACTAAATTCTTATGAGCCTCTAGGAGGCTATAAATAAAGGTAACTATCAATAAGAAGTTATATTTTCCAGAAGTAGCATTCACCAACCTGGTGCTCTCTAGATTTGCTTAAATCTAATTCACAACATCCCCAGTCAATACAGGTAGTCCTCAACTTACAACTGTTCATTTAGTGATTGTCTGAAGTTACAACGGCACTGAAAAAAGTGACTTATGACCATTTTTCATACCTACAACTGTTGCACCATTGCTTGGCAACTGACTCATACTTATGACAGTTTCAGTGTCTCATGGTCATGTGCTCCCCTTTTGTGACCTTTTGACAAGCAAAGTCAGTGGGGAAGCCAAATTCACTTAGCATCCATGTTACTAACTTAACAGCTGCAATGATTCACTTAATAACTGGGGCAAGAAAGGTCGTAAAATGAGGCAAAACTCACTTAACAACTGTCTTGCTTAGCAACAGAAATTTTGGGCTCAATTGTGGTCGTAAGTCGAGGACCACCTATAGGCTACTGGAGGTGTTATCTACCAGTTTGCAAGGGAATGCAGTCAGTCTGGTGAGATACTTGTAAAATAGATGATCAATAATAAAGAAACTGTGTTAGCGTACTCATG
>NW_015400826.1:10622-16530 GCF_001527695.2 Protobothrops mucrosquamatus
CCCACCCACCGCCTCCATGGCCCACCGCAGCAGATCGCCCAGGCGGCCCAGCAATGTCATGGTGACCACACCCTTCGTCCACACCCTGCAGCATCATCTGCGTGTGACGGGGCGCGAGGGTGGAGTCTTGTCCCCGCTGCCATGTCCTTGGCTGTGCTGCTCTGGAGGTGACTCTCCTCTGTGGGGCTGCTGGTGAGGAGGGGGCCATGGGGGGGAGGCGGGGCTGGGGCGATGGCGCGCATGCCCACAGAGAGGGATCTGAGTGCCCCCTCTGACACACACCACCATAGGTTTGCCACCACTGGTATAGGGCTTCCTGCTTGGGGTTGGACTAGAAGACCTTTAAAGTCCCTTCCAACTCTGTTATTCTGTTAAATCCATATTCCACTAGCCCAGGGGTGTCAAACTCGCAATGTCAATCCGGCTCATGGGCCAGCAGTTTGACACCCCTGCCCTAGTCAGTCCACTTTTTGTAAGTGGGGCCATGATGGCTTAATCATGCTTTACCTTTTGTGACCTTCTGACAAGCAAAGTCAAGGGGGAAGCCAGATTCACTTAACAACCATGTTACTAACTTAACAACTGCAACAATTCATTTAACAACTCTGGCAGGTAAGGTTGTAAAATGAGGCAAAACTCACTTAACAAATGTCCTACTTAGCAACAGAAATTTTGAGCTCAATTACGGTGGTAAGTCGAGGACAATCTGTATAACTGCTATGTTAGAGTAACAGCCTTTCAAAGAGCACTCACTGTTCCTAATAGATGTTCTTGCTATTGATGAACATTTTCACTTCATTTTATTCCAACCAGATACATGAAGTTCCTGTCCAGCCCTGCAAAGAAGAATTCTTCTTGTTCATTTCCAGTTTTCTTCCGGTTCACTCAGCTATCTACGGTACTTCCCCAAATGTGGGAGGTAGTTTACACTTGGTTAGAAGCAAACAGCCTGATCTGGCCCAAAACACGGCACAGATGGAGGCTGTTTTTCCTTCAAAAAGAACTGATGCTAGTCTTTAACATAAGAGTGGGTGGGAGAATGCAAGAATCTCAATGGACCACAGTATGAACAGAACTCATATCTGAGGTAGTCTTCAACTTAAGATCACAATTGGGACCAGAACATTTCTTTATTAAACAGTTTGATCGTTAAGTGAGACATTACACGACTGCAACTTGTGATCTTCCCTGCTGACTTCCCCACTGACTTTTTCCGTGAGAAAGTCACAAATGGTGATCACATGACCCCAGGATGCCGCAAACCGTTGTAAATGCAAGCCAGCTGCCAAGAACCACAATTTTGATCATGTGACCCTGGGACTCTGCAATGGTTAAGCACGAGTAACTTACTTTTTTGACTGCCACTGTGACTTTGGTCATTAAATGAATAATCATAAGTTGAGGACTACTTACAAACAGACATCTTTGGAATTCTTTCCTAATTCTTTCTCTCCTATCTTTGTATGCCCATTTACTGATTCTAGTCTAGTCTAGAAGTCTAACCCAAAATCCAATCACTTCTCTCTTTATTACTTTATCTGAAGATTACAACTTCTCTCTTCCAACTTAAGAGAAGCTGCCTAAGTCACTGGATAGGGTCAAGCCATCCTCCGGCCACTAACACAATAGTCCCCAGCTTATCACGTCTTCGATTCTCTTGAGAAGAACAACGTTGAAGCTAACAAGCTAATGTCAATATGTGACTGAATGGGTGCAACTCAACAATCAGCATTAGTATACACTCAAGCCAGGAGAGAAAGCAGAGAAAAATAAAAGACAGCCTGAACTGAGGGATCCTTGGTGCTCTCTGAGCTTGCTTGGTTTTTTTTTAAAGATGTGTCATTACCCAAACTAGGCAACATCATCAGTGCTAATCACTAGCACTAATGATGTTACCTAGCTTGTTAACAAAATATCTGCAAGAAAACAATCAAGCTTAGAGAGCACCAAGGACCCCTCATTTCAATCCTGAGCTTCAAATATTCTCCTGTATTAGAGCCAGAATTGTATTTAAGTGTTATGACAGCCACCATTATCATTAGACAGGCTTTGCAGCGAAGAATGAAAATGTAAGAGAACGTTGAACAAGTAAGTCGTGTTCAAGGGGCTGCCACAAAGAACAGGGAGTCAGCCTCCTCTCCAAAGCACCTGAAGGCAGGACAAGAAACAATGGATGGAAACTAATTAAGGAGAGAACCAACCTAGAACTAAGGAGGAATTTCCTGACAGTGAGAACAATTAACCAGTGGAACAACTTGCCTCCAGAAGTTGTGGGTACTCCAACACTGAAGGTTTTTAAGAAAAGATTGGACCACCATTTGTTTGAAATGGGTTTCCTGCCTGAACAAGGAGTTGGACTAGAAAACCTTCAAGATCCCTTCCAACTCTGTTATCCCTTTAATTTTTAGGATAGGCAGTTTTACAATGCTTTGGGTAGCCTTCTTCATCAGGTATCTTCCAAACATCTTGGATTACTAGCACAGGATGGTTGGAGTTCAATACATCTAGGATGCACTCTGAACAAGCTTTCCTCTCCCTACCAAAAAAGAAGCATCTGTTGCAAAGAGCCCCAAAGGGCTACTATCACTTGCCAAATGGAAGAGGTCCTCTTCCAATTTGACAGGAGGTCAAAGTGCTGAAGTATGAATAGCTCATCCACAGAGGAAAATATAAGAGCATATGACAAGCAGGATAAGGCAGCCAAGTATATACCACAGGTGAACTATAACGCTAAATCCTAGAACAGGGGTGTCAAACTGCCAGCCCGTGGGCCGGATGCGTCACGCCGAAACCACGCCCGCCCCATTGCCGGCAATGGGAAAAAAGTTGCGATACGCCACGACACATCACGTGATGTTGTGAGTTTGACACCCCTGTCCTAGAAGCCTCCCTACATCATCATCATCATCATCATCATCATCATCATCATCATCATCATCATAATAATAATAATAATAAAGCTGGAAGGGACCTTGGAGGTCATCTAGTCCAACCCCCTGCTCAGGGAAGAAACTCTATACCATTTCGGACAAATGGCTGTCCCGTCTCTTCTTAAAAACTTCCAGTGTTGGAGCATTCACCGCTTCTGGAGGCAGGTTGTTCCACTGGTTAATTGTTCTAACTGTCAGGAAGTTTCTCCTTAGTTCTAGGTTGCTTCTCTCCTTGGTTAGTTTCCATCCGTTGCTTCTTGTCCTGCCTTCAGGCGCTTTGGAAAATAGCTTGACTCCCTCTTTTTTGTGGCAGCTCCTGAGATATTGGAACACTGCTATCATGTCCCCCCTCGTCCTTCTCTTCATTAAACTAGACATATCCAATTCCAGCAACCGTTCCTTATATGTTTTAGCCTCCAGTCCCCTAATCATCTTTGTTGCTCTTCTCTGCACTCTTTCTAGAGTCTCAACATCTTTTTTACATCGTGGTGACCAAAACTGGATGCAGTATTCCAAGTGTGGCCTTACCAAGGCATTGTAAAGTGGTATTAACATTTCACGTGAGAGGGTTAGATAAGGGGGCAAGGAGACCCCACCATCACCTCTTTGTTACATTTAGCTGCTTAAGAACTTGCATTTTTTTAAAATCACAATGATGTTTCGTTGCTTTAAGCACCGAAATCAATCTGGCGAATACAGTAATTCTCCAGTAAGGAACAAAACATCAAGCAGCCAAGCAAACTCTCCTAGGAAACAAAACATCACTTAGTTAACTGTGGAGGAAGATGTCTGAGCTCTGCAGCACCCACCCGCAACCACAAAAGGAACACAACGCTTCCTGCCGTTGCTAACAGCCATATAAAAATTGCTCATCGGGAAATCTATCCAGGCAAGGGCTGAATGATAGCCGTATCAGCCTCACTCTCCGCTAAGCACAATTGTTTGACTACCGGTAGCCCTCGACCTATGACCACAATTGAGCCCAAAATTTCCAGTTAAGCAAGGCAGTTGTTTGGTGAGTTCCGCCTCATTTTGCGACCTTCCTTGCCACAGTTGTTAAGTGAATCGCTGTTCATTAGTAACAAGGCTGTTAAGTGAATCTGGCTTCCGCATTGACTTTGCTTGCCAGAAGGTAACAAAAGATAATCACAGGACCCGGGACACCGCAACAACCATCATAAATACACGCGAGCGGCTAAGCATCCTAACTCTGATCAAGACCACAAGAACACTGCAACGGTCGCAAGTTTGAAAAACGGTCATAAATCGCTTTTTTTTCAGTGCTGTTGTAAGTTCGGAGACTGCCCAGGGGAGCACAGCCAGTAACAAAACAACCAGGAGGTGAAACACCCTCCTAGATGTTGTCACCATTTCAATGGGGCTCTTATGGATCTTAAACAGGGGTCTTCAAACTTGGCCCTTTTATGACTTGTGGGCTTAAAGCGTGCCTGGCTGAGGAATTCTGGGAGTTGAAGTCCACGAGTCATAAAAGGGCCAAGTTTGAAGACCCTGATCTTAGCCCAGAACTACGATGCCAGTGGCTAATACTTCGTTTTCAAAGATGCTTTATTAAAGGTTTTGGTCACTACGATGTAAAAAAGATGTTGAGACTCTAGAAAGAGTACAGAGAAGAGCAACGAAGATGATTAGGGGACTGGAGGCTAAAACATATAAGGAACGGTTTCTGGAATTGGGTATGTCTAGTTTAATGAAGAGAAGGACGAGGGGGGACATGATAGCAGTGTTCCAATATCTCAGGGGCTGCCACAAAGAAGAGGGAGTCAAGCTATTCTCCAAAGCACCAGAAGGCAAGACAAGAAACTATGGATGGAAACTGACCAAGGAGAGAAGCAACCTAGAACTAAGGAGAAACTTCCTGACAGTTAGAACAATTAACCAGTGGAACAACCTGCCTCCAGAAGCCGTGAATGCTCCAACACTGGAAGTTTTTAAGAAAAGACTGGACAGCCATTTATCCGAAATGGTATAGGGTTACCTGCCTAAGCAGGGGGTTGGACTTTATGACCTCCAAGGTCCCTTCCAACTTTATCATCATCATCATCATCATCATCATCATCATCATCATCATCATCATCATCATTAACCAACGGGAACATCTGAGCACCCACATTCCTGCAGCTGCTATCTTACCTACTTCTACTTTAGGGAAGCTTGCAGCATTCAAGCCATCACACTAGCTAAGTGATATAGTAAGAATTTGTTCAGTCACTAAGTCATGTCCGACTCTTCACAACCCCATGGACCATAGCACGCCAGGCCCCCTCTGTCCCCCACTGTCTCCCTGAATCTGCCCAAATTCATGCCCACTGCATCCATGACACCATCTAACCATCTCATCCTCTGCTGTCCTTTTCTCCTTTTGCCTTCAATCTTACCTAACATCGTAAGTCCTCTCTTCTCATTTGGTGGCCAAAGTATCTGAGCTTCAGCTTCAGTATCTGTCCTGTCCTGCTCAGCAAATGTGTGGAATGTGTATTCCCTTTCTTTTCTTTCCAATGTAAATTCCTTCAGTCTTTCCTTAATAGTTTTTTTTTATTATTATTATTATTTTCAGTGCTAATTAATTCTGGCTTGCTTTGTTGGCTGTGTATTGTGCATTTCCTTCAAGAAGCTGGGTTATACATGGCTTGTTCCAACACACCCAGTCTTATTACTTACAGCAATTACCCATCAGACAACCTCAAGGTCACAAGAGCAAGATCACACAAAGATTGTCAAGGCTGAGTCGTTTGAACCGGGGTTCCCTCACCTGTCTAGTTCCCTGCTATGCCACACTGGGTTTTGCTCATGACCAACTTTGGTTGCCTTGACGCTAAGCTACAAAGTGGTTGATTTCATCTTTTGGTTTGGTGTAATAATCTAGTCATTATGGCTTTGTGTTATCTCTAATCAGACCACTGTGGCTTCTTTAGCAAATTGTAGCAAAAAATAGAAACAATAAGGATTTAGATGCATTA
>NW_015400827.1:0-1666 GCF_001527695.2 Protobothrops mucrosquamatus
ATCTTCTCCTCCTTCTCCTTCTCTTTTCATTGTCTATCTCCTCCTCATTGTCTATCTCCTCTTCTTTCTCCTTCTCCTTCTCTTTTCACCATTGTCTGTCATCTCCTTCTCCTTCTCTTCATTATCTATCTTCTCCTCCTTCTCCTTCTCTTTTCCTCATTGTCTATCTCCTCTTCATTGTCCATCTCCTCCTCCTCCTCCTTCTCCTTTTCCTTCTCATTCTATCATCTTCTCCTCCTCATTGTCTATCTTCTCCTCTTTCTCCTTTTCCTTTTCCTTCTCTTTTTGTCATTGTCAATCATCTCCTCTTCCTCCTCTTCATTATCTTCTCCTCCTCCTCCTCCTCCTTCTCTTTTTGTCATTGTCTATCTCCTCCTCCTCCTCCTCATCTATCTTCTCCTCTTTCTCCTTCTCCTTTTGCTTCTCCTTCTCCTCCTCTTTTTGCCATTGTCTATCATCTCCTCCTCCTCCTCCTCCTCCCACTCCTCTCCCTCCTCCCTTTTTCTTCCAAAATTAAAGGATTGAGGTCAAAATATATATCGTGTGTGTGTGTGTGTGTGCTGTATGTGTCTAACAATATATATTGTTACGCACTTTCTCACGGCCTTTTATTTCGCCATAGCGTTCCATATTTAGATGCTGGAGTAAATTCTGAAATACCGCAAAATCTCCCGGGCGTAAACAAATGGCATTTTCTCCATTTGATGGAGGGAAGGCAAGGCGAGGCTGGACGTGTGCATTATTACTCAACCACGTTAAAAATAATTTCCTTTCTAAACTTGTGCACCATTTCCCCCCCTTCTCACCCTTCTTCTCTTGCTGGTTTTGGCCAGAGCTGCTTGGTCCCTTCATCCCAAATATGGCTTGTCCATCCTTGGGTCTCTCTCTCTTTTTTTTTTATATTTATTTCCTTGAGCAGACAGCAGCAAGCTTGACCTACTGCTTCTCTGCGGCTTAGTTGGTGAGGCCAGTTGCAAACTGGAATGATAACAGAGAAGGGGTCCTTTCTCTTCCCCACCCACCCCTTATTTTTAAAATGTGGTGGGGAGTGGGCCAAGAGAAATAGGTCCCATTTTGTCTTTGTTTTTCTTTAACTGTTTAACTGTTCCTCCTGGGTCTCTCCTGGGAATCTAAAGCAGATGAAATTGACCCAGCTTCCCTCCTTAAAGAGGCCCCAAAGTTGAGAGCACCTAAACATTTCACATGTGTGTATAAAGCTCTCTCTTGAGCAAAATAATAATAATAATAATAATAATAATAATAATAATAATAATAATAATAATAATAATAATAATAATAATAATAATAATTTTAAAAGGCCCTCCATTTGGTGTATTAAGAAACTGACTTGAAACGTCGAAGGAGAAATTTGCTGGGTTTTCTTTCCCTTACCAATAAAAGGGAATGTTTGTAGTTCATGGTTGAAATGAGGGGGTCCCTGCTGCTCTCTGAGCTTGGTGGTTCTCTTGCAGACGTTGCATGACCCAACTAGGTAACGTCATCAGTGCTAGAAGGGAGAGGGGCTTGTGGGGAGGAGGAGAGGACTGTGGGGTCCTGGGTGCTCTCTGGTCTTGGTGGTTTTCTTGCAGATGTTTCATTACCCAACTAGGTAACATCATCAGTGCTAGAAAGGAGTGGGGTTTGGCGTGGGTTTGTAGAGTGGAGG
>NW_015400827.1:4173-5908 GCF_001527695.2 Protobothrops mucrosquamatus
TCTCTTCTCTTCTCTTCTCTTCTCTTCTCTTCTCTTCTCTTCTCTTCTCTTCTCTTCTCTTCTCTTCTCTTCCCTTCCCTTCCCTGCCCTTCCCTGCCCTTCCATTTTCTTTCCTCCAGAAACTTATTACTTCATGCTGCATACCTTCTTTTACATGAAGAAGATGAAGCACAGATATTGTGACTTAACTGTAAAATGTAAGCATCCAGCAGCTGGGCAATAGTCATTTAAAATTAGACACAAATGCTTACAACAGGTTGTCTTAAATGCATTTCCATTGATAATCCAAACCCTTTCTCTCTCTTTCCTTTCCTTCTCTTCCCTTCCTAACCAGAAATCAATCGGGTGGGTGGGAGGTCAACTTCCCACCAATGCAAATGAATGGTAATCATAGCATCAATAGCCATAGTAGTTACACTAATAATAGTTTTGTTATTACCAATGATGTCCTTTCTCTACCACCATTCTAAGGTATGGGGATATTTTGATTTTGTTCTGTAAATGCCTCTCTCTCTCTCTCTCTCTCTCTCTCTCTCTCTCTCTCTCTCTCTCTCTCTCTCTCTCTCTCTCTCTCTCTCTCTCTCACTCACTCACTCACTCTCTCTCTCCTAGTATTTGGGAAGACGGTAAAAACATCCCTCTTTGCCGAAGTTTCTCATTATTTTAATGATCGCTTTTAATCTGAGTAGTGATTTGAAATGGTTCATGTTCCTTTCTGCTTATTGTTGTCAATCGCCTGTATTCTTTGGAATAAGCAAAAGGGTGGGTGTACACTTGGTTGCTGCAAGCTTTAATACTTAAATAAGGAAAGAGAGCTTTGGATTCAGAATCCCCCTTAAAAATCTAAACGGGGCAATTCTTCTAAAAGAACAGTCCCAAATATTAGAATAGTGCAACCCCCTCCTGTCCCCCCCAACCCCCAGATGATAAAATGAATTAGTACAGCCCAACTCCTGGGAATAAAACAGATCTTTATTAGGGTAAGAGAGGAATAAATTAGTTGGTTTACGTTCTCTTCTCTTTAAATCAAACAATGACCAAAAACCTTTGCAGCTTTAGACAATGCAAGCCTTTCATTGGAAATAATCAAAACAATCCAGTAACGTTCAAAAAGCCACACTTTTATGGAGAGGATGATTTGGCTAATTTTTGCACCACCCGGCAATCTGGGTTTCATTTAGGAGACGGTCACTCTCCTTCGCCCGAAGTTGATGTGGGGAGGGGTGGGAGGGGAGAGAGGAAAGGACTGTTTCCTTGACTTAAATCCCTTTCTCTTAGACAACCTTTAAATGTCACTGCTTGCAAAACACTGGCGGCAGGCTCGGGGATAATTGGAAGGACCCCTCTCAGGAATTGTGGTTTGGAGTGACTTTCAACAGGCTTTTGCCTACAAGTTGGAGAGCCTGCATGGAAAGTTTGGCTGGTGAGGACCAGGGCTCCTCTCCATTCCTTCTCTCCAAGAGACACGAGCAATTGTGCTACACAACGGTATGGAAGTCCACGCTGGATACGAAGTCTGTCTGTCTCCTCCAGGTGCTGCTTTCTGTGAGGTCGGCGGTCATCTTGATCTGAGAATTAAATACACACCAATAGAAGAGAACGTCTCTAGGTCTGGACGGAACCGTGGGGTCCCCGGTGCTCTCTGAGCTTGGTGGTTTTCTTGCAGATGTTTCATTCCCCAACTAGGTGACATCATCAGTGCTAGAAGGGAGGTCTAGAACCCCTCTCCCTTCTA
>NW_015400828.1:0-2371 GCF_001527695.2 Protobothrops mucrosquamatus
GCATATCATAGCCAGCACAGTATTTTGATATTCAAAATTTAATATATGTATTTCCGTCTGTTTTGAACAGATGGCAGTGGGTTCATAAATGAATAATTGGAGAAATATGTTCTGTGGCTTTGGTTGCTTTTCATGTTTCAAAGAAAGGGGAGAGTACATTCTCAATTTGAAGACAGTGTACCACATGCACATCTTCTCATTGGCATATATGTAAAGCCAAGCATATTGGGGACATAAGCATAAAATATTAAGACACATGCTTTCCCCCAGGAAACTGAATGATTGTAATACCAAAAAGGAACAGATCACAGCAGGAAATATATGTTCATCTCATGCATGGTAATCTTTTAGGTTATTTTTAATGGAAATGTGTTTAAAGTCACCATTCTACAAGTCTTGATGGAATGAATTCCATATGATCATTATACTTGCACATGACTATATTTGCACATGACATTAAACCTGATTACCTATTTAACCCTTTTAGGGGTTTTCACTATGCTTTGAATCAGAATCTTACTGAATGAGCAACATTCCAAAGCATAACAAATCAAATAAAGTTAAAACTAACTAACCTAAGCATGTTGTACAAGCGTACTCAGTAGATTTTAAATGATCAGGTTAAAGATACAGTGTAATCTCAATCAAAGTGACTCATCAGTCCTGCCAAGCTATGTACACAGAGAATATTAGAGAAGTAGTCAATATGAATTTGAAGGCATGTGTCTTATTCATCAAAGCCCCAAAGTTTTTCCAGAAAAACAAAGTCCGGTTGCCTTTTGAAAAAGCACCTTTGGGACAAGCATGACATGGATGACTGAGAATCTCCATAGACATATTCATTGAAGCATAAGATTAAAGGAGCCTAATGGATAGAAAAAGAACGTTTCTCTGACCAAACCTATCTGAATCAAATCCCAGGTGGATTTTCCTATGGATTTACCTTATGCTGAATAGTCACTTTTGGAATTACACAGAAGACCTGGAATGAGGTAGTCTAAGGCATTAATTGGTTTGTTTGAATTTTTATCCTTGGAAGCTATTTCATCTACTTAGAACCCCATTCCCATATGGTAAACCTGCCTTGTCTTCAAGAGGCTGTTTATAAACAATAGCTAAATCTGGCTAAAAACTCCTAGGCGATTTACATTTTTATAATATTTATAAAATTATTGTAACTATCTTTGATAAATTAGCACAGCTTAGTTATAGCTGACTGCCTCTGAAGGCAATCTTCTGGAAAACTATTGTGCTTCCTTGCACAGTTGGTTGAGCACTGTGAGAACAAATGCTGGACTAGATGGGTCAGTAGTTTAATCCAGCAAGACCCTGCTTATATTGTTATGTTATGGGAAATGTCTGATATTATATTTCCTGCTATTTTAAATAGTAACTGTCCATTTATCTGTTCTTTGATCAATTTATTTAAAAAATGTGCTCAACTGAGAAGAGGAATCATTTTTAGTCTTTTTGATTAGCTTTGGGAGTGGTTTTATCAATGTGACTGTCAATGCTGCAAATACTGTATATTCTTGCTTTGACAATATGCAGAACTGTCTGGTATTTTTATAGTTAAACCAGGCAACAGGGAAAAAGGGAGGAGAATAAGGATAGCCCTGGGAAAAGAAACCAGAAGTAAATCACATCTCCCAAGTTAATTGGAAGATGTGAACCATGACCCCAAAATAAGGGGGGGGAATGCTTAGAATGTATATGTGTAACGGAAAAGAAGCAGCCAGATCTAAGCATTTCCACCATGCTGTACTGACGTCTCTGTAACCTTAATAAATGCTTTTAGGAAAAATATGCCTGAAAGTCCTTTTAAGTGTTTCGTTAATCAGACACATGACAGTGACAGCCTGATACATACAGAATCTTATACATACATATTATGGAGAGCAAAAGAAAATTCTGCAAAAGGACTCTAAAGATTTTAACATTTGGCCCTAGATGTTGAAGTGTCCACGCTAATTTATTGTTGTGCCTATTTTGTAATACATAACAAAGAAGTACAGGAGTAGGTAGGCAGTAAGGCATACCAGCATTCAACTCTAACATTTCTCCAAATATTTCCTTTCCCCCCATACTTTAATAGAAAATGTGTAATGGTAATCATAATGGTGAAGTTCTTATTAAATAAGCCTGTCACAACTTAGCTGAAACTAATCACTTTAGCAGGGCTTTTTTTCTCGGAGAAAAGGTGGCGGAACTCAAACCTGGCCACGCCCTCATCAAACCCTAGGACCGCCCCTTTAGAGAACAGGAATGCAAGTAAAATTTGGGAGGGGCTATTTCCGGTGTGGGAGGGGCTATTTCCGGTGCGGCCGGCCCGGAAAAAGGTGCCGGAACGCCGTTCCGCCGCGTTCCGGCT
>NW_015400828.1:2993-5908 GCF_001527695.2 Protobothrops mucrosquamatus
TCGGAGAAAAGGTGGCGGAACTCAAACCTGGCCACGCCCTCATCAAACCCTAGGACCGCCCCTTTAGAGAACAGGAATGCAAGTAAAATTTGGGAGGGGCTATTTCCGGTGTGGGAGGGGCTATTTCCGGTGCGGCCGGCCCGGAAAAAGGTGCCGGAACGCCGTTCCGCCGCGTTCCGGCTGAAAAAAAGCCCTGCACTTTAGTATCAGTCAAAAATGTCTTCTGTAATCATCAGAAATAACAGTAAAGCTAATCATGTGAAAAATTACAGTGAACCTCAGCTACTTTCTAGAGTACAATAACATTTGTTTTGTCCAGTGGAAAATATCAAAACTCTACTAGTCCCTTCATACAATTTTATTCTACAGCAATTTTATTAAACAAATTCCTACATATTAAATACACTTAAAATGTAAGTTCCTTGTATGCATATTTTTTACCAGTTGACATAACCAGATATTGAACATGTAAAAAGCAGCCCTCTATTTCGATCAGGATGAGCACCTGGTTTTACATAGCATGTCAAAGGGCCAAGTGGATCTTTTCTACTTTCTTTTGGGCCAAGACTCAGTGTTTGGTATGACGAGATTCAGAGTTTTCAGGTTTTGCAGTACTTAAGCAATAGCAATAGTGCTTAGACATATATATCGCTTCACAGTGCTTTATAGCCCTCTCTAAGCAATTTATAGAGTCAGCATATTGCCTCCAACAATCTGACTTCATTTTACTGACCTGGGAAGGATGGAAGGCTGAGTCAATCTTGAGACAGTAAGAATCGAACTGCTGAACTGGCGATAGTCAGCAGAAGTGGCCTGCAGTACTGCATTCTAATCATTGCACCACTACTGCTCTTAAGGCAGCTAAACCATGTCCAATCCCCAAATATGTAAACAAGGAGCTTGCATTTTTAGATTTCCCAATTCTGCAGGGTTCTGTGGGCCACAAAAAGGATGCTGATTGACCCTCTTTTTTGCAATCCTGTCTTAAGCTAAGCTTGGTTCAAATGGTCCAAATCAGGAGTTTCCCAAACTTTACAGCATCATGCTTGCTTTTCAATTTTTTGAAACCTTCACTCTAAACTTCCATTTAAGCCAATCCCCTTTTAATACCCAAAATCCATTTACAATTACAAATAGAAATAAACACCCAAATGTGATACATTTATTTTATTATTAAAAATAAATATAAGTATTTTTCTTTTATCAAAAATATAAATATAACATTTAAAAATATCAGGAATAGAATAAATACAATGAGAAAGGTTTTCAATCTTTATGAACTGAGAAATTCTAGGCTGGAGAAAGTAGATAACACAGATCAGGATATCTGTTGAATTCCTTTAAGTTTTCTTTTAAAAACAAAGTTTTTTTTAATAAAAGAAAATAAAATAACAAAACATACCATTTTGTCTTTTTCATCCAAATTGGGAAATACTTTATCAAAAATTCCTCAAAGCTTAATTTTTCCCAAATTATCTTTTTCAGTCAAATTATGATTTATACTGTGTAGTTCTTCTAGTAATATCTTTGGCAATGCATTGACATCAACACTGAAGAGATTGCATACTAATTTATGAACAGTGTTGCCAGAAAAGCTATTTGGAAAATAGTGGATGAATGCAACTGGGAGATAGTTGAGTTGAAATGCAATATTGTACTTCATATTCCCTTTACAATGTTCAGTAAGTGATTAAAATGTTGAAAAAGATAAAAAGTTAGGCATCTCAGCTTGTTTCCAATGTTTCAGAGAGCATTTCTTTTTCTGTGACTGCTTTAATGGGATGGTGATATAATTGTTTTTTGGCAGCTTTAAACTGAGGTTGTTCAGAGAATCAAAACTGTCCACTAAATGTGCCAATGAAAATTGGCACTTTGGGACTGCAAATGCAAATTATAACCCCAATTTCTTAGGTTGCTTGAGAACAAATTCTATTTCATCCTTTAGCTGAACTAATCCCAAAAGTGTTCCTTTGGAAAGCTAGTATATGAAACAAAAGTAGTTTATGATCTGCTTCCAAATCCAGATGCAAAAAAAAGGCTTATATTTAAAATTCTACTCGCAAAATGTATAACTTTAATGGCCAAATTTAATGTATCACACAGATCATCTGAAAGGGTTTTAGCAACCAATACTGTATATGTATATGGTGCAATGAATTATACACACACACACACACACACACACACACACACACACACACATATTTCCCAGCAAAATTGGGAAACAGACACATATCTGTTCTTATGTAGGCAGATGATATTGTGCTTTCTCAGAACACATTGGCCTGAAACAGGCTCTTTATATACTTGCTGAGCATTGTCAAGAAATCTGACTAGAAATTAATTACTCCAAAACCAAGGTCATGGTTTTTGCTAAGTGCCCTAAGGCACATATCTGGCAGCTAAATAATCACTCAATAAAGCAAGTCAAGACCTTTAGATATCTGGGAATGCTTTTCATGCTATGGACAACCAAAAATTTCATGCTGTTTATGTTAACCTAAATGCACTAAACCCAGCATGGGCTTTACAATCTTTCTACTTCTCCAAAGAAGCTCAGCAAATACTTGCAGCCATTGAAGTCTTCTTGGCTAGGATCCAAGCCCAGCTTCTTTTTGGAATTCAGGTGGGCCCCTACTGATCTTTTTTTTCCTCTTGAAAGAGTTCAATTCAAGTTCTTGAGATCAATTTTTCAAGTATGGGGTTTTGCAATGGAGCTTGCTACTTAAAATAGCAACTTCTGTCTGTATTTTCATTTCTCCTATTGGCTTAAGGAATTTGATTTTTTCAGTGTGCTTGACCCCTCTTAATATGACAATAGCTTTCAACCTTCCTGGTACAAAGCACTACATGCCAATCTGCAGCTTTGTGGTTTTTTGTGGCCAGCCATCATCCTGATGGGCTATGAATAGTGG
>NW_015400829.1:0-5907 GCF_001527695.2 Protobothrops mucrosquamatus
AAGAAGAAGAAGAAGAAGAAGAAGAAGAAGAAGAAGAAGAAGAAGAAGAAGAAGAAGAAGAAGAAGAAGAAGAAGAAGAAGAAGAAGAAGAAGAAGAAGAAGAAGAAGAAGAAGAAGAAGAAGAAGAAGAAGAAGAAGAAGAAGAAGAAGAAGAAGAAGAAGAAGAAGAAGAAGAAGAAGAAGAAGAAGAAGAATTGTCTGCCTGGATCTCTGCAGAGAGTATGGGCTTGAAAAGTCAAAAAAAACAGAGTGAGAAGATTAGCTTATCTTTGATTCTTTAGCTGCATTTATACAACCTGCTTAACCAGATCAATTAAAAATTTAATGGCTGCATTTTCACCTCATGCTAAATTTGGCTGGTGTTAGGCTTAATGTCGTTCCCCCACACACACACACGTTAGTATGTTGCGTTCCTCCTACGTGCCTAGTTAGCTTGTAGTGCAATCTGCTATGGCAAATACAAAATAAGGGTTAATTTAGCAACCTGTGAAAATGTGTTGTATGAAAGCAGCCTTTAATTGTCAAACATTTTCTCCACTCCCTTCACAGATTCTCTGATTCAGACAGCAGTTGCTTTGTACAGACAATTATAGCCCCTGGGCTATAACTCTTGCACTAAATGCATTAGTTCCAGACACTGGTGGGACAAATTCTCAATTCTCATACAGTTAATTCTCATAACTATGGGCAGTTCTTGACTTACGACCAGTTGCTTGGCAACCATTTGAAGCTGTGATGGATTTCCCTAGGGCTACATATACCCCAGATTTGAAGTTCTGATGACTGATACCATCTCAGGATGGTAGTGGTTAGAATGCAGCATTGCAGGCTAACTCTGCCAACTGCCAGGAGTTCGATCCTGACCGGCTCAAGGTGGACTCAACCTTCCATCCTTCCGAGGTTGGTAAAACGAGGACCCAGATTGTTGGGGGCAAATATACTGACTCCGTAGACCGCTTAGAGAGGGCTGTAAAGCACTGTGAAGCTGTATATAAGTGCTATTGCTATTTTGGGTGTACATTTATAGCTGTTTTCAGTGTCCCGCTATCACATGACTGTGATTAAAATTGGGGGTTTTGCCAGAAAAAAAAGGTGGGTTTTTTTTTCTGCTTTCCAGAAAAAAAAGGATTTACTTGATGAACTTCCTGTTCATTTAACAATCACAGCGGATGACTTAACAACTGTTGCAAAAAAAAAAAAGGCACGGTCATGTGGTGACTCGCTTAAAGACCGGCATGTATGTCTAGTTTAACGAAGAGAAGGATGAGGGGGGACATGATAGCAGTGTTCCAATATCTCAGGGGCTGCCACAAAGAAGAGGGAGTCAAGCTATTATCCAAAGCGCCTGAAGGCAGGACAAGAAGCAACGGGTGGAAACTAACCAAAGAGAGAAGCAACCTAGAACTAAGGAGAAACTTCCTGACAGAACAATTAACCAGTGGAACAACCTGCCTCCAGAAGCGGTGAATGCGCCAACACTGGAAGTTTTTAAGAAGAAACTGGACAGCCATTTGTCCGAAATTGTATAGGGTTTCCTGCCTGAGCAGGAGGTTGGACTAGATGACCTCCGAGGTCCCTTCCAACTTTATCATCATTATTATGATTTACAAACATAATTCTGGGCTCAATCACTGTTGTCAGCCGAGGACTACCCGTCCATGTACTGTAATTTAATAAAGGGCTTAGTGGCTGCCTATCCAATTGCTTACCTTGGTTCATGTTAACCTCAGTTAATTTTTGTAGCTCTTTTAAGCAGGCTGTGCAAACGCTGCCTTTTTTGCTTCCTTCGGGAGGCATGCTGCAAACTGAATTTAATTTGTTCCACCGAGTTAAGCGTCTGGTGTGAATGCAAGCTGAGAGGACTGGTGCATGTAGAGAAAGAGAGGAGATTTGTCCAGCTAGCCTTTCTCCAAGTGCATTGGATTTCAATTCCCACAATCCCTAACCAGATTGTGAAAGTTAAAATCAATGGGTTACAGAGGATGGATTTGCTTTATTAACAATGTCAGCCCCCACACCTTTTGTGGTGTCTTCAGTCTGGCAAAACGTGGGTATTCCGTAAGGCCTGATCCACGGGAAGGCAGTCAAAATCGCCCCAGGTTTAAACACTGGAGATTCTTTCAAGCGGCGTTTCTCGACAATGGCAACTTTAAAATGGTGTGGACTTCAAATCCCAGAATTCTCCAGCCACCAACGCTGTGTCAAGGTTGAGAAACGTTGCTTTTGATCCTCTCCAGGTGGATGGTGCACTTTCCTCATCATCAGTATGATCAGTAAAATACAAGAAGATGGTCAAGATGGCTGTACTAGTACAAAGAGACTTTTCGAAGCTATGGCTTTCTCCTAGGTACTTTCGAGCTGCTTCATGCAGGAATAACAGAAAAAACAGAGTTGGAAGGGAGCTTGGAGGTCTTCTAGTCCAACCCCCTGCTAAGGCAGGAGATCCTATACCATTTCAGACAAGTGGCGGTCCAGTCTCTTCTTGAAAACCTCCAGTGATGAAGCACCCACAATGTCTGGAGGCAAGTCGTTCCACTGATTAATTGTTCTAGTTGTCCAGAAATTTCTCCTTAGTTCCAGGTTGGTTCTCTCCTTGATAGGTTTCCATCCATTGCTGTTTTCAGGTGCTTTGGAGAATAGGTTGACCCGCCTCTTCTTTGTGGCAGCCCCTTAGATATTGTAACACTGCTATCAATCAATTTAGTAGCATGCAACCTTTTGGAAAATAAAGTGTGGTTAGTCCTTGGATAGTAAGCTGGAAGCTATGCCCACAAATTGGCAGACACCTGGAGAAAAACTAAGTTCTGGTGGTGGTTCTGTCCATGATGATGTCAAATGAATTAAATACAACTAACAAGATTATTCCCCGTATATCTCATAATTTCCCTGCTCCTATCTTTGCAAATATGACCACTAGAAGACAACTTTGGGGCTGGGGGTTGGAGGTAGTCTATTAAGAAACATCCTAACCCTTAAATAGCAAAATGTCTATGTAGATTCTGTCATCCAGGTCATGGTTGTCCCAAAGGTGCTTTTTCAAGAGGCAACTGGACTTTTTTTTTGTTTTTCTTTGAAGACATTTCGCTTCTCATCCAAGAAGCTTCTTCAGCTCTGACTGGATGGTGGGGAATGGAAGGATTTATATTCCTTGCAGACAGCTGGTCATTTGCATTCTTTGAGAGAGTCTTTGAAACCTCCAGGTGGCCTCAGTGACTCTCTAAAAGAATGCAAAGGTCTAGCTGTCTGCAAGGAATATAAATCCTTCCATTCCCCACCATCCAGTCAGAGCTGAAGAAGCTTCTTGGATGAGAAGCGAAACGTCTTTAAAGAAAAACAAGAAAGTCCAGTTACCTCTTGAAAAAGCACCTTTGAGACATCCCAACCCTTAAATGTTCATATCAAGGGAAGACAGCTTGTCCTGTTACCTTGAATATTGGTGCCCTGCCTCATTTTGGATCCAAAAGCAAACAGAGACTTCAAATTCATGGAGGTGCAAACCCAGCTATGCCTTTCCCTAAGAATGAATAACCAGCCCCTGTAACTGCTGCCCAATCCTATAAAATGATGCATTTTATTGAAGGAAGGGCACCAGAGGTTAAGCATCCTAAGGACCGTATCTAAAATAGTGCAGGCAGCTACCACCACATTTACCTCTATATGATGCTTGTAGTTCCTATTGTTGTTGTTAGCTGCAAAGTCGTGTCCGACCCATCGCGACCCCATGAACAATGTTCCTCCAGGCCTTCCTGTCCTCTACCATCTTCTGGAGTCCATTTAAGCTCATGCCTACTACTTCAGTGACTCCATCCAGCCACCTCATTGTCTGTTGTCCTGTTCTTCTATTGCCCTCCATCTTTCCCAGCATTAGGCTCTTCTCCAGGGAGTCCTTCCTTCTCATTAGGTGGCCAAAGTACTTGAGTTTCAGCTTCAGGATCTGGCCTTCTGAAGAGCAGTCAGGGTTGACCTCCTCTAGGACTTACCGGTTTGATCACCCTGCAGTCCAGGGGATTCGCAGGAGTCTTCTCCAGCACCATAGTTCTAAGGCCTCAATTCTTTGGCGCTCAGCCTTTCTTATGGTCCAACTTTCACAGACATACATTGCAACTGGGAAAACCATGGCCTTGACTATACGCACTTTTGTTGGCAGGGTGATGTCTCTGCTTTTTAGTATGCTGAATTTAGTTCCTATTAGAGTGAAGCAAATGCCAACAATTTTAGCTATACTGTAGATACACTTATTCTGCCTACTCTGAAGTGGTGCCCAAACCCCTTAAACCTGCAACCCCCAGATGTTTAACTATCTTTAAGGTACTGAGCAAAGCTTTTTCAATCCCACTAATACAACTGAATGTAGAATATGGAATAACAGAATTGGAAGGGACCTTGGAGGTCTTCTAGTCCAACCCCCTGCTCAGACTGGAGACCCTATACCATTTCAGACAAATGGCTGTCCAGTCTCTTCTTAAAAACCTCCAGTGTTGGAGCATTCACCGCTTCTGGAGGAGGCAGGTTGTTCCACTGGTTAATTGTTCTGTCAGGGAATTTCTCCTTAGTTCTAGGTTGAATCTCTTCTTGTTTAGTTTCCATCCATTGTTTCATGTCTTGCCTTTAGATGCTTTGGAAAATAGGATGACTCCCTCTTCTTTGTGGCAACTCCTGAGATATTGGAACACTGCTATCATGTCACCCGTACTCCTTCTTTTCACTAGACTAGACTTACCCAATTCTTGCAACCGTTCTTCCTATGTTTTATCCTCCAGTCCCCTAATCCTCTTTGTTGCTCTTCTCTGGCTTCTATCCTTTTTGCATTTCCTACTGCCAATGCTTCTGCTCTTCAGAAAGTGGCTAGCATTCTCCAAAGAAAAAGCCACCGCTCGCTCTATCTCTGACGTGCTCTTAGCCTCCCTAAGCTGCATTTCGAATTTTACAAGGATTTTGTTTTTTAAAAAAAGGTTAATGTGAAGAATTTGTTTAGGTTTCTGATTCTTTGACAGGAGGGTATGGAAAATCCCCAAGCTTGCATTGCTTGGGGATTTTTTTTTCTCTCTCCCCCCCCCCTCTTCCTCCTTCCAGACCTGGCTTTCAAAGAGTCTTGAGGGAGGGGTGGATAGAAGCCGGGAACGTAGACGCCTTCATGGAATTTCCATAAGGAGGGGAGGAGGGAAACCCCTAAGTTTAAAATGCCTGTAGAGGGCGGTGTGGTCATACCTAAGATCTTCAAGACAGCAGAGCTTGGAATGAGGTCATAGAGTAGAACCAAATTCTTATTTTTTTTTAAAAAAAAACACAGCCCCCCCCCTCAAAAAAAAAAAAACCCAATCTGGTGAAATGCTGCTTTTGGAAAATATTGTATTAATAAGGAGGGGAGGGGGAAGGGAACTATGGTAATATATATATATATATAAAGAGCATGTTGCTAATAAATCCCTAAAGCTTTAGTTCAGGCTGGCAGTTTCCCTTCAAACAGATACGGAGCAAATCTACCTTACTCTTTGTTAAAACCCTTAATTGCAAACATTCGCTGGGGACCCACAGAGAAACAAGCTGGGCTATCTCTAGGATTCTCAGGTATGTTGCTCATTGCATCCAGCTGCCAGATGTTTGTGCAGGGAAAGCTTCCTCTGAAAGCCGGAGGGCAGAGAGAACAGAAGCCAACTTAGAAGCCACTGGAGGAAAAGCAGCAGATTCAGAATAACAGAATAACAGAGTGGAAGGGACCTTGGAGGTACAGAATAATAGGTTTGGAAGGGACCTTGGAGGTCTTCTAGTCCAACCCCCTGCTCAAGGAGGAGACCCTATACCACTTTACAATGCCTTGGTAAGGCCACATTTGGAATACTGCATCCAGTTTTGGTCACCACGATGTAAAAAAGATGTTGAGAGTCTAGAAAGAGTATAGAGAAGAGC
>NW_015400830.1:0-5906 GCF_001527695.2 Protobothrops mucrosquamatus
GAAGAGGGACGGTTGCCATCTCTGGGGCATGGCACGTGTGCTCACAGAGAGGGCTCTGAGTGCCGCTTCTGGCACGCATGCCATACGTTCGCCACCACCGGTCTAGTGGTTAAGGTACCAGACTAGAGACTGGAAGGCCATGAGTTCTAGTCCTGCTTTAGGACTAGACCTTGGGCCAGTCTCTCTCTCTCTCTCTCTCTCAGCCCAACCCACCTCACAGGATTGTTGTTGTGGGGAAAATAGGAGGAGGAAGGAGTATCAAATATATTTGCTGCCTTGAGTCACTTATAAAAATAATAAAGATTGGATATAAATAAATTAATAAATCTTGACTCCCCCTTGCACACATTGTTGGCAATGATAAAGTCAAAGACAGAATTGCCATTCAACTGTTCTAACCCAAAAAGATAATAGTCTGAGATTAGTTGGTACTGTGCAAAAGGCAACAATAAGAATACTTTCAAATCATGGTTTCTAAAATATTCAGATGTTTTTTTAAAAACAGGTTACATACCTCTTACAATTTTTTTTTATCAGTTCCACATGGATTGAGAAAACATTTTTTTCATGATCAAGGTATAGGTAGTCCGGAATTATGGTCACTGATATTTTTGTGGCAGCATTAAAGCAATTACCATGGTCATTAAGCTAATCTATGGTTGTTAAGCAAACCTATTCCCTGCCCCAGGGCATTATTTTGCTGGAAACCGGAAATAAATATTGGTTTCCAGGAAAAATAAAACATCATAAATTGCAGTCATGTGACCACAGGATGCTGTAAATGGCTGTAAATGCATAAAAGTATATCTGCATCGGCAAGAGACATATGATGAAACCTGGCCATCATTAGAATTTGGTGGCTTGCCAAAGTATTGCATTGCACCTTGTTTTTATTTCAGAATCAATATACTACCACGTCAAAACAGCACAAATATCAAAAGGATAACATTCAGCTGCTAACAGGAGAAGATGCTTAAGTAAATTGTTTTCCGTCTCTTAAACATGTCAGAAGATAAATTACTAGCAATTTAGTCAGTACAAGCGACAGGATTTCTTCATACTAAGATGAATAACATGAGAGTTTCACAGATATCAGTGGTAGTCGTAGGGTGCCATTATCTGGAATTCTCATTAAAAATATTAAGCAAATAATTAATGAGGTTAAGTTCATGAACAATGATGTACAATTCCTCATTATTCCTTAATATTCTTATCTGATGTATATTCTACCTTTTCTTCAAAAAATCAAGGCAGTTTAAATGAAAATATTCCTCCATTTTATTCAAAGACTGTGTAAAATTCATCAGTTGAGGTTGGTTTGGCCTCCAAGCTGGACTCTTTCATGACCCTCACGAGATATGATGGAAATTTCAGGCTCTGTTGCAATCATAAATTGAGGACTACCTGAATATGAGATGTTCCAATATCTGAGGGCCTGCCACAAAGGAAAGGGGGACAACCTATTCTCCAAAACGCCTGAAGGCAGGACAAGAAGCAGTGGAAACTAATCAATGAGAGAACCAACCTAGAACTAAGGACAAATTTCCTAACAGTTAGAACAATTAATCAGTGGAACAACCTACCTCCAGAATCACTATTACAAGTCTACAACAATAATCCTAGGAGGCAGGTTGGATTGAGAAAAAAAAATTCACCTAGTTGATTTTCATGGTAAAAGGTTGATTTGAAATTAGGTTTATCTAGTGCTAGTCCAAGATCTTAACTTATATGGACATTTGGAATAAAACAGAAGGAACTTTTCCTTCTGAACTGATTTCTCAAACATATACTTCATATGCCTCTTCCAAAAATTTACAGTAAATATAAAAAAATATTCCTCTGGTTGGTCTATATTGAACATTGGTCTTTTATAGCCTTTCTGCATAATTCAAACACTGAATCTTTTTTATAAACTATTTTATAAACTATTAGTAATTAGAAATAAAGGCTATTATTATTAGACAGTAGGGAATGAAAAATATTTCCTTGATCTTCTGTAAAAGTAGTACAATTAATTTAGCTCTAAATAAAAGTGCCCTATTTAATTTGGATTGTATGACCAAATATTGAACATATTAGTAAATTATAGAATTTTCAAATAATTTTAACTTTTTGGCAATGAATGCTGCAGCATACTAATCTTACTCTGCTTATTGGAAGAGCTTATATTTCTGTCATAAGGAAAAAGAACTTTACTCCAAAGAGATGAGTGTTAAATTATCCAAATCTTTTCCTGCCAGATGGAAATTAATTCAGCAAATAATAATAACCCAGAGGGGGTGACATAAGTATGAGTCCACACATACCAGATTTAGAGAGCAACTTAGTTATTTCTCAGCTTCTGTCATAGGAAACCAGAAAGAAAGAGAATTAACAATATGCTTAGCTCTAAAGCAACACTGTATATTTAAATCTGTGTACTTCATAACAGCTGTTCACATGGGTAAAGTGGGTTAAACTGGCTTTAAATTTTCCTTCTGATGCAATGAACCCTTTAGTATCTATATAATTTTATGAATATTTGGAGTAAACAATATAAATTCTGTGTTTACCGGTAGGTAAAAATGAATTCAGGAGGATAATTAAGAAATATATATATATATACAGTATAGGGTATATATACATATGCATATGCTGTACACATTTTCTATCGCATCTGGAAATATTTGCAGGTGTATTTGGTTTGATTGTTTTCCACCAAGAATAAATATTGCTGGTTTCAGGATGCATTCATTCATTCATTCATTTAGTAGTAAACCTGATTTTACTTTAATAAATAGGCTAATATTGTGTATATTGATACGCTGGAATTAAACCAGTTTATTTCCAAAAGGAATATTTCATTTCTGGGGGCTTTATCCAATGACTATGCAAACAGATGCTGCTCACAAGACTTTTTTTTCCATAGTCTTTCTTGCCAAAGCTTCTCTACAATCATGATTCTTAACCTCAGTAACTTTAAGATATATGGACTTCGATTCCCAGAATTCTCCCAGTCAGGAACAGTTTGGTCTGTAGTGACAGATGAGAAACAATCACCCATAATTTTGCTTGAATAAACATTCCTCAATCATTCCAGTAAAATAAATTAACAACCTTAGGTAACAGAACACATGAATTTTCTTGGGAAGTCTTCCATAATCTGGATGCACTCTAGATATTTGTGTACTTCAACTCCCAATATTCCTCAGCTGCTATGGCCATTGCTAAAAATTCTGGGAACTGAAACTCACACTTTTTGAGAATACACAAACCTTGAAAGAGTAGCATTAAATGATTGTTGTTGGAATCCCATTTCTCTTCTCTTTTTTTCCCATCTCGTCCTCAAGTAAATTAATAGATCAAAGAATTGGCTGAATAAGATTCAACAAGCAGCACTCTTTAGACTTATGGAAAGCCTAATATATAGTATGACAGAGGAAGACATCTGAATATGAATAGTGACAAATAGTGACAAAATCTAAATTTGTTATGAATGTTCTGAAGAATGATTATGAAGATCAAGATCAAATGAAGATGATTGTAGCTTTTCTTCCACCAATAAATTGGATAAGTCCCAAGCAATTAAAGCTCAGTGTTGATAAAGCAGAAGTGATAGTATACCAGGAGTTGGTATCCACCATATTCTGACCGGGGATATACTTCTCTGTTGGATAAGAATGGATATACTAAACTATCAAATGGTACCCAACATTGGATTTAAAATATCTCTTCTACTATTGTCTTTGTTTAGATTTAATACACTGGCAGAATTGTTCAGAGCAACTGTCACTGGATTCAAAATGACAGATGCAGCTGAATTATTGAATTTGCACCCCTACATTTGCACATCTACATGGTGTTTGAAAAGCAAGTTTAAAAAGGGGTTCATCTTTAATCATCTCATCACCAACCACCCTTTTGATGCCAGTGACCACTGCTGCAGACACACTTGTAAACTGGCTTCAGGTCTACTTTCAGACTCCAAAGTGTGGTTTAACCTTAAAATCTTAACTCTTCAGGATAGAATATTTTAAAGACCGCCTTCTCTCACATAAAGGTATTTTCTACATTCAGTCTCGAAGGCCCCATCGTAGTTCATGGGCATGCACAGGAGGGCTAGTGGCATCATGCACATCAGAAGATGCAGTAAAGATGATGCTACATGATTTACATTATTTCTTTAATGATATTTCTTAAACACTATTATTGTGGCTTATACTAGATGTCTGTGGCAGGTCTCCTTGTATCAAACACCAATGTCTTCCCCACTATAGCCCTAACTTTGAGATGTCCCACTCCAGTGAATTACCTGGAACAATTTAGATATCTTTTGATCATATAACAAAAACCTTTATTTGCTTAGACATTTCCAAGCTTATTTTTGTAGCAAGTTTTATTATCTATCTATCTATCTATCTATCTATCTATCTATCTATCTATCTATCTATCTATCTATCTATCTATCTATCTATCTATCTATCTATATCCCACCTTTGTTATTTTTACAAAGGTGGAGGTGAACATATCTAACGTACTTTCCTCCTTTTATTTTCCCCACAACAATAACTCTAAAGGTTACTTAGCTGGCTTTCATGTGTAAGGTGGAACTAGAATTCATGGTCTCCCACTGCTCCCTTTTTTCAAGAATAAATAAATAAATTTAGTTTTGATTATTGTCGTAACAGTTTCTCTTAGCCATTCTCAAAGCCAGTCATCTGAAGCAACAAGTTATGTCAATGAACTTATAAATTAAGAAACATTACCAAACTTGCTCAGACATTCTTGGGTGGCCTGCCTTACCAGAATGTGTACAATCATTTTCATATCCACCAACTTTATTGATGACCAAAATAAAGAAGGACATGGAACAGCACATGTTCAATTGATTTTCAAATAATAAGTCCTTTGCTTCCCATTCACGAACCAAGAAGAGGAAGTTAGAATCTAAATGAAAAAGCCAATCCTCTGAATGATTTTGCCTTAAGGGTGTCCTTGCCATATCAGACCTAACAATCCCAATTTCCTGATCTATTGGAGCAGTATACCACTCAAAGTCATCTCAATAAGCCTCTCACTTTTCAGGAACATTAAATAAATTGGCTTAAACTTAGCCAAAGCTTTCTTAAGATAAATTTGAATAGAGTAAGGCAAGGAAGGGGGACTCTGTCTTTGACATCCCTAGCAGGAGATGAATGAATATTCCTGAATACTTTTTTCAAGCATTCTCCTTTTTTAACTCTCTGCATATGAACTCTTAGAAAAATTATCCTTGGTATTTTGGATGGCAATAATGTCTAAATTTAATTTGAGACTACAGTGCCTATGATAACAATGCTGATTTTTAATAGAAGTAATTTGTCTATTGGGAGGAAGGATTTCATCAAGAGAAATAAGTCAATGGAGATGAATAAACATGCTTTTCGACTTCAGAAATCAAATTTGAGAGCTCATTTACTTGAAGGACGCTTCTTTCCAAATTTATGCCACATAGATCGTTAATTAGTTGCTTTCAGAATTGAACATTGGTATATTGCTTTCCAAGGTAAGGCTTCAAAATTGCTTCTTCTCTCCTTCCATTCTAACCAAATGTTCACTGAACAAATGTGGCAGCAGAGAATGGCATTGTGATGTCAAGAGTCTTCACATTTATCCCAGCAGATTGTTCATGAGCTTTTACATCACCGTATAAGTGCCAGGACGCAATTATTATGTTGTTGTTTTTTTTAAAAAAATAACGTGCACCCTAATGTGCTTAGATGTAGTGACACTATAGCAGAAGCAGGCAATGCACAGCTTGAGGGTCATGTGTAGGCTATGGGATATCTTTGTGTGTCCTCCCATCACTTGGATGCAGCCTTTTGGCAGAAACCAAACCCAATGCAATCCACAGCCATTAAACGATTGCCTAGGTAGATCTCATATAA
>NW_015400831.1:0-3062 GCF_001527695.2 Protobothrops mucrosquamatus
CAAACCTTTTAGAGACCGAGTGCCCAAAAACTGCCCCCCACCCCCGCCCCACCTCCCACTCTGCCTGCTCCGCCCCCGCCTGCCCCCTGCCCCGCCCCCCCTCAGGGCCACGTACTGCCTCCATGGCCCACCGCAGCATATCGCCCAGGCAGCCCTGCAGCGCCATGGCAGCCATGCCCTCCACCCACACCCCGCAGCATCATCTGCACACTATGGGACATGAGGGCGGAGTCTTGTCCCTGCTGCCCAGCTATGTCCTTGGCTGCGCTACTCTGTACGGGCCATGCCCAGGGGCAACTCTCCTCCAGGGGGGCTGCTGGTGAGGAGGGGGCCACGGGTGGAGGCGGGGCTGGGGCAACGGTGCGTGTGCCCACAGAGAGGGCTCCGAGTGCCGTCTCTGGCACGCGTGCCATAGGTCCGCCACCACTGGCCTAGCAAATCAGCCACTAGGAAAAAACAGCATGAAATAGAAACCCTGAAGAACAGATCAATCTTTCTAAAAACGAGGCCAACAGTGCCCCCAAAGGCTGCCTTGTCTTCACTGTGTCTCCAAGTAGTGCACGGGTGTCAAACTCGCCACGTCACGTGATGTGTCGCGATGTATCGCGACTCTTTTTGGATTGCCAGCAATGGGGTAAGTGCGACTTTGGTATGATGAAACCGGCCTGCGGGCCGGCAGTTTGACACTCCTGAAGTAGTGCATGGAGCTGAAGGGGAACAAGACAGCAACAGCATTCCTCAGCTAGCACAGCGTATTATTCATGGATTCTGTGCTGCTGCTCCATCTCCTTCTTAAAGCATCAAGATTCCTGTAGTCAGCTGCTCCCCAGAAGTGGCTCCCTGGATTCATTTTCACACAATCTGTGTTGACCTTCAGGTGAGGCTGGAGAAATGCATGTGAAATATTTCCAAATCAAGTCCTCCTGGAAGTCAGGGAAGAACCCAATTCAACTTTGCAGTGATTCACAAATCTTGAAGAGAAAGAGCCCTCACCCAGAACAATGATGCTGCCAGAATCTTCCTCCATAGCAACTCCAAATCCAACATTTGAGGCTAGTCCCAGAAAACCACTTGCTCCTGTCACGGAGGAAGAAAGAGAGGTCAAAATAATGCCATTTTTAAAATGTCAATTTGGGGAAAATAAGTCCGCGCTGATTTGAGCAGCCAAGTATTTTTCCTGCCTACTCTTTTCTCCAAGGCTAACATTGCACAATCTGACTTTTCAGACCATACATTATCAAACAGAGTTTAACCCCCAAATGGGTTTCAAATTTGTAAGAGTTATAAGTTATCACTCATAACTGTTGGCTGTCTGGGGAATTCTGGGAGTTGAAGTCCACACAGCTTAAAAATGCCAAGGTTGAGAAGCACTGATCTGGAAAGTCCTCTTGGGCTCCAATATTTCCAGACCTAAGCCAACCACTCCCATCACCCCAAACCAGTCAGGCCAAAATACATACATTTTAGAAACCTGTTCATCTCTTTAACTCCCCCCCCTCCTTTAAAAAAAAGCCAGCTACTACCCTTGTTTTTTCTCTGATCTCTCCAAAAAGAAAAGCCATAAGAACTTTCAGGATTGATCTCATATCTAATAAGGTTCTCCATCACTTCTTCTGGCCTCTGATTGGCCTATTGGAACCAAACCTTAAACAGTAAGCGGGCAGGATAAAAATAATGAAAATTTAAAATGTATTTTGACTTCGGTGCAATTAAAATCAAATTGAAACTCTTTAAATATGTGGCTTGGTGTATACTGAATGGTCCCCTGTCCTTTTAGCCAAGAGAATTCCACATTGTCCGGACACAGCCATATTTACTCAAAAGCTACTTTTACTCAGATCATGAGGATTTGCACCCAGACATGTAATTGGTGACATACAACCCCAGTCAGCAGCACCCAGACACGTAATTGGTGACATACAACCCGTCAGCAGCTGCACAGTACTAATGCAGATGTGTGCAGATGTGGTTTCAAATAACACCATAACACTATAAAAACAGAGAAGACATAATTTGCAAGGTTTAATTCAACGGGGGGCGGGGGTGATGGATAGGCTCAGTGAAGACCCTGCCAGGAAAATCTGGATGCTGTTCTCTTCCTTCTCCCTCCCCATCTGCTTTATCTTTTGGAGCAATCCACTCGTCGGGCGTTTCTTCTCTTCCCCAGTCGAATGTGTTTTTCCTCTCTTTTTCAACACCCCAACCACTTTTGGTGAGAAAACAAACTTTTATAAATGGGTTAAGTCCCACCCATCCCACACCCTCTGCATAAGGGCAATCCCTAAAAAGGACTACCCATCAGGAAGAAGAGAGGTGAATTTTAAAAAGCTGGGAGACATTTTTCATAGGACAAAGCACTTTAAGGGGCAGCTAATCCGGATTAAGCCATCCAAAACACACGCGGATTCAAACAGACCTGGGAGAATCTCTCCTTCTCTTTCTGTGTGTTTTAAAGGCGGCTTTTCCCCTTGCTTTCCGCTTCCTATCATGTGACCGAAGCTCTGCCAGGAGACTGGCAAGACAGACCCGACTAATCAACTGTTAGAGCGGATGGATGAATGGAGGATTGGGAGCCTGTGATATTCAAGCCTGCGTTACAACAGTTCATTTAGTGACCGTTCAAAGTTACCATACTGAACAAAGGGACTTATGAAACCGTTGCAGCATCCCCATGGTCATGTGTTCAAAATTCAGACACTTGGCAACTGGTTCGTATTTATGGTGGTTGCAATAGTCCATCACCTTTTGTGACCTTCTGACAAGCACAATCAATGGGAAAGCCAGAGTCACTTAACAACTTTGTTATCAATTTAACAGCTGCAGTGATTCATTTAACAACTGTGACAAGATGCATTTACTCAAAAGCTACTTTTACTCTGATCAAGAGGATCTGTGACAAGAAAGGTCATAAAATGGGGCAAAACTCACTTAGGAAAATGTCTTGCTTAACAACAGAAATTTTGGGCTCAATTGTGGTCGTACGTTGAGGATCACCTGTAATTAAGCAGCAGCAATTTGACTGCATGTCATCAAGTCGTCTTTGACTTTTAGCAACCACATAC
>NW_015400831.1:4869-5905 GCF_001527695.2 Protobothrops mucrosquamatus
AGTAGGCTTTCTTCTCTCTCTTATCAAGCCTAAGAATCACTAAAGCTTTCTATCAGGACTTGTTCATCTCAACTGTTTCTTTTAGTGGTTGATGTTTTCCTTGCCATATAGAGATTACAACAGCTTTTGAAGTAGAACCACCAACCTATAAGGTAATGGCAGGCAACAGGTAAACAGTATAACAGAGTTGGAAGGGACCTTGGAGGTCTTCTAAATCTAGTCCAACCCCCTGCTCAAATAGAAAATCCTATACCCGTGGTGGCGAACCTATGGCACGCGTGCCACAGGTGGCACGCAGAGCCCTCTCTGTGGGCACATGCACCGTCGCCCCAGTCCTAGGCCTTCAGCTGGGTTTTATGAAACCTTTTCGCTTTAGGCCTCCGCTGCTGTGTGCAAAAAAAAAAAAGGTTCAATCAATCAATCAATTTCAACTTCTCGCGGGGAAAAAAAGATTTTGCAAAGTTGGAATTGATTGAACTTTTTAGTCCCACCCAGTCTGCCGTTACCACTGAAGCCACATCCACCCAATGGGCCACGCCCACCCAGCACCTGACGATACATAAATGGGTTTTGGTTGCAGTTTGGGCACTCGGTCTCTAAAAGATTTGCCATTACTGTCCTATACCATTTCAGACAGAGGGTTGTCCAATTTCTTAAACTTCCAAAATATAGCTTCCCAGACCCAAAGCACCCTAAGATTGTACCAATAACATCCAGTGGCAAAGGATACAAATAGACATATTTTATTTATTTATTTATTTATTGCTTATATTTATATCCCGCCCTTCTCCTTACGGACTCAGGGCGGCTAACAACCAGATAAAAGTACAAAATACCAAACTACAGATTAAAACATGATTAAAAGACAAATATTAATAATTGGTCTAAGTAATTTAAAATTATTTTAAAACCCCCACTAAAAATTTCCCCTAGGCCAGTCCTGCAAGCTGGAATAACCATGTCTTAAGGGCGCGGCGGAAGGAAGGGAGATCAGGGATCACCCTGATCTCTGGGGGTAGTTCATTCCAGAGGGTGG
>NW_015400831.1:10195-12646 GCF_001527695.2 Protobothrops mucrosquamatus
ACCCACTGGAATAAAATTTGGGGTGGGAAGGAACATGCAGCAGCAACGTACAACTTGTTCAGCCTCTGGTTTCTACCCTCTTTCTGCAGCTTGGAGGAAATCAAACGGCCCTACTTGCTCCCGGCCTCTCCTCCGACCTCTTCTCAACTCACCTTCCAGCTGCTGCAGTCCTGGGAAGAGCAGGACAGCAGCCCTCCATTCTTCCATCCTCCCATGGGTCAGCCGGAAAAGGAAATTCCTATGTTCTTCTCCTCTCTTCCACATCCTCTCTAGAAATCCAGTACTCGATTGTTTCAACACCTTTCGACTCTGTCGCTCCCCCTCCCGTTGGATTTCAGCACTCAGCAACCATCGATGCCGCTACTGTATTGACGGCCTTCTAGACGCCGGGGGTTACTCATATTTAAGAGAGAGAGCGCCATCTAGCGACAAAGGGCTGACTTACAGGTTTCTGTCGTTTGCAAGATTTTTGATTGATTACTATATGCTAGCTACATCAGTGTTTCTCAACCTTGACAATTTTAAGGCATGTGGACTTCAACTCCCAGAATTCCACAGCCAGCATTGCTGGTTGTGGAATTCTGGGAGTTGAAGTCCACATGCCTTAAAATTGTCAAGGTTGAGAAACACTGTGCTACATCAATGCACTCGTACCTACTGTAACTGAAGCAAGAACTAAACCAAGGGAAAGCATCCTTTGGGGAGAGTGGGTGGGACAGAGACGATGGAGATGCTGGCCCAACTAGACTCAGGAGACCCCAGTTCAGCAGTTGGCTGTAATCTCTGTTGCATGGGGGAATCTAAATGAAAACAACACCAACATATATTGTCTTGATTTTTTTTTTCTTTTGGGAACTTAAGGTGGCATAGAAAGCACTTCCTAGGTAGCATCCTGGGCCAAAAAAAGAGGTTGATTTTAATCTCCCCTACCTGCCTATCTCCCTTCACGGGCATACTTTTTTGACTGTCAATTGGCATCCCAGTATTCCATAGCTCTTGGAATATCTTCATGCCTGGCCTAACACCAAACTGGAACTTCTTGCAGTCTTAATCCCCATGTCCCTTATGTCCAATGTTTATTTTTGGCACCTTCAAAACAGACTTCATACCTGGACTGGTTTCTCTGCAGTTTCCTTGGCAAGGATTTTTGAAGTGGTCTCCCCCTTTCCTGAGAGAGGGACTAGGTCAGTGATGGCGAACCTTTTAGAGACTGAGTGCCCAAACTGCAACCCAAAACCCACTTATGCATAGTCGAGTGCCGGGTGGGTGTGGCCCATTGGGTGGGCATGGCTGCTGTGGTAACAGCAGACTGGGTGGGACTAAAAAGTCCAATCAATCAATTCCAACTTTGCAAGAACTTTTTTTTTCCCACGAGAAGTTGAAATTAACTGATTGAACTTTTTTTTTTTAATTTTTGTACACGTCAGCGGAGGCCTAAGGCGAAAAGGTTTTATAAAACCCAGCTGAAGGCCTAGGACTGGGATGATGGCGCGCATGCCCACAGAGAGGGCTCTGAGTGCCGCCTCTGGCACCCGTGCCATAGGTTCGCCACTACTGGACTAGGTTTTATGCCTATGGCGGGACTGGAACCGAGCACCTCCCAGTCTGTAAATTGCAGCTTTAACCACTAAACCAAACTGGCTCTTCTTCCTCCTCACAAAATCTACCCACTCAGCTGTTCCTGTGGCTGCAGCCTTTCAAGATCTAGTACAACATATTTGCAATTGAGTTCTCATTATTCTCCAGAAAAAGGACCTTTTTTGTCTTAAATCTGAGCTTCAAATTTTTCTTCTGAGGAAATGGAGTCTCTCCAACTGGAGACGGGTGGCTTCTGGCCTGTCCAGAAAAAATAACTCCTTTCGCTATGAGATTGCCTGTTGCAGAATTTTACTTGATTTTATGCTATGTAGAGATAGATAGACAGACAGACAGACAGACAGACAGACAGACAGACAGACAGACAGACAAATACAGATTTGTTTACTGTAAAGGAGTTACTTGTTGGGAATTCCACTATTCCCTTTGTATCAGTCTATGTTGAATGTTTGTGTAATGGGATTCAATTACTATTCCTTTATTTCTGCTCCACAATTAATTCTTAAGCATGGCATAAATTGTTATTCCTCCCCTCACTCTCATACCCATTGCTCCTCTTTCTTACCATCTGTATGTATGTATGAGACACGTTGCAAAAGAAAAAGAAATGGAAGCTTTACAGAATCAAAAGAAATACACTCTTTACAAGGAACTCATGCAGTAGCCAGCAAGCCACAAACTCTTCCAACTTCTTCGCTTCCATTTCCTCTGAGCTAATGTCCCATTTTGTTCCCCAAATATATCAGAATATTGTAGAGGTTGTGTCATGGAATGGTCCTCTCACAAGATCCAGAGGCTTCTGAGCTATTTCAAGCATTTTCAGAGCCTAAGCATGATAAAATGTCATAACAGATC
>NW_015400832.1:0-5904 GCF_001527695.2 Protobothrops mucrosquamatus
AGTTGTCTGAGGAGAGCAGATCAAGGCTTACCTCTTTGTTGGTTAGCCTGGGGCAGAGGTTATACGCTGGTGGGGAGTAGAAGTTACTAGCACCTAGGACAGACATGTCAAACTCGCGACGTCATGTGACGTCGCACAACATATCGGCAGTTTTGCTATTGCCGGCAATCAGGTGGGTGTGGCTTCCACGTGACGCATCCGGCCCATGGGCCGGCAGTTTGACACCTCTGGCCAGACCTTGACACTTCACAGCAGTGTTGGTGGACAAGATTTGGAACGGTCCCTTCCAAAGAGGAGCCAAACAGTTCTTATGCTGAAATACTCCAGTCAGAACTCAATCACCAACTTTCAATGAATGGCAGGGATGTAATGGTTCCTTGGGCATAGCTACCACGACCTGTGAATGTCAGTCTTTAAGTGATGTGAGAAGAGCTTGGCAATAGTTCAACAAAACAGTGGCTAACATACAAGTGTCTTTTAGGTATAGGAATGTTGGCTGGCATCAGTATGGGTTTGGTCATTAATACTTCACGTGGAAAGAGTCCAGTCTGTTGAGAAAAGACTCATTCTTATAGGGGAACCTGAACAGCTACGAGAGAGGCCTTAAGGTCAATCAGTGATCTTTCCATTTTTCCTTGGTATGTTTGAAGGATTGCAAATGCTGTTCTCTGCACCGCTTTTCCATTTCTACAAACCAAACCACAAAAACAAATCAATTACCCGGTTTGAGGGAGACATTGACAGCATCCAAGATAACTTTCGCAAAAATTAAATTTGTCTCTTGTCAAAAGTTCCAGCAAGGGAAAATTGACACCTAAGTTCTTGTGCAACAAGTGCATGCCATTGCTGCAAGTATTGACAAAATCTAGGTCCCTTATGAACATATATAGGCTGGGAACGTTCCATTATAGAACAAAGAGACCACAAATTAAATCAAAAGAGCAGAAAAAAGCTAAGCAACGGTTATACAGACGTGGGTGGACGGGGGACACTAACTTGTCCAATTCAGGCTAAAATGCTTGTGGTTACACTTCATTATCTCTCAACCATGCTGCATTTAATCATGGTTGAGAGCATGGTTGAGGGCCTACAATGTTGGCATTTAATCATGGTTGAGAGCATGGTTGAGGGCCTACAATGTTCTTATGTAGTTGGTTCGTTCATTTGCTTTCTTTTTCCATTTTTTTGTCTCTTTTTTTTCTTCACTTGGGCAACAGACAATTCTCCAGGGGCAATAGAGGGAGGCTGAGCCCTGTCAACACAGACAGTCCTTATCTACAGAAAAGGCCCAGTCCCTCAATAGCAGTGATCAGGAAATGCGCCGTCCCAGCAAATAAGCTGACCCTTACCTATGGGGAAAGTAGCATTTGGCACACAATCTTAAGGCAATTGCATGTCAGCAATGTAGACACAGATACAGACAAGGGTTCAAATACTGCACAGAACAATAAACACATTTAAACAAAATGAGTGACACCGCACCCATAAGCATAGGAAAAAAAAGACAAAATGTACACATTGGGATAACTGGATGTACAGTAGGTCTACCCTGAGAGTGTGCCACAAAGGATTCCTTCTGCCACCAGGAACTCTTCCCCCAATGTAGAAAACAGAACCCAATGAAAGAAAACATGGACAAAAACGGGAATGGAACTCCACCCTAGGAGTGCCACAAGAGAGACCTTCCTCCATTAACACAGAGCTCATAGTTTCCACTCAAAAACAACAAATGCCCCTTAAGAGCAGGCATGCAACAACAAAAAACTATCAATAGCAACCGTACGACAGGAAAAAAAAAAGCAACTGCAACACAATATTTCACAAACAATACCTTCAAGCCCAGCTGAAGGTTATTTCTCAACCCAAAAGCTGCCAGCTGGAAGTAAAGCCACAGAAGACAAATCAACAGGTTGCTCTTCAGGGCCAGGGGTGTCAGCAAAATAGGCACGGTCCCCACGGACAATTCCACATTCCATACAGCAGTAACAATAACAACAGTCACACCAACATCTACAATCATTAAACTACACATCATCTCAACATTTACTCACCAAAGTAGATCACTTCAACTTTAACATGGAGTCGATAATGGCAAGAGGAAGAACTACTGCCAAGCATGAGGCCACTGTTAACACAAGGGTACGATCCTACCTGAAGAGCTATCTCAAACACTACAAAGGGGTGATCAGCCCCCAGGAACGTCAGCTCCCTTTTGGGTCGTGGCCATGGTAGTTTCCACTGCCACCGGACTTGCCCGACCGTTTTGCCTAAGGGCACGACAACCTTTACACAATTAGCCCATCCCAAAGCAAGTCTGGTTGTGACCCCTTGCTGCCAAAAGTGGAGATGGCACAAAAAGGGGGTCCCAAGAAAGAGGTACCTCCTTATCTCTGGTCCAAAGCAGAGAGGGAGTGCAAGCTGATTGCCTATGGTCCAAAACTGCCCTCAAGTATTATCTCTTGCAGCCTCATTGACGAGGGGTTTTTTTGTTCCCTCGTCAACAACGCTCAGCAGGAAATAAGGTTATGTCATTTCTCAAGCTTTTTCTGGCTGCTGGTGATTTGCAGATTGAACTCTGAGACTGCCATTTTGATGTTTGAACTTTGGGCTTTTATTTAAGCTGCATGAAGTGAAGATATGTTCCTTTTATTTTCAGCCCTAGCTGATATTGTGCATTGGTGGTTCAGTGGTAGAATTCTCGCCTGCCATGTGGGAGGCCCGGGTTTGATTCCCGGCCAACGCACCAATGGCAGGGATGTAATGGTTCCTTGGGCATAGCTACTGCAACTTGTGAATGACAGTCTTTAAGAGATGTGAGAAGTGCTTTTGAGACTTTTTAGAAAAGAGACTTGAAAAGCTTGCAATATAAGTTTGGATTTGAAAAGCTGGAAGACGGTGTCAATGACATCTAGTGGCAAACCACAGCACTACAATCTATTATGCTTAAAGGAAACTTGGCTTGAAGCCCAGACTGAGATAAGACTTTTGTTGTCCTTGGAAACTTTCATTTTTGAAGACTGCAGCTGGGAAAAGGGGGGAAAAAACCTCTTGGGCTGCTTATCTGTGTGGCAGAGATTACTATTTTGAAACTGGCCTGCCTGGATTACAAATACAAATACTAACTGACTTTTAGAGCTGTGTTGTGGAGCTACTTCTCTGTAGAAGAAACACCCATTACTGATTGAGATGATGGAATACTTTGGATTATAAACCTTTGATTGATGAACAACTTTTAACTGCTTTATTCTTTCTGGACAGAAAGGATATGTTTTTCATTGGACAGAAAAAAATTGAATTTTGCTTATATTTGTTTAGGGGAGGCTTAAGGACGAACTGATAGGCACAGAAAACAGCACTTGAAGCCTACAGGAGAGTAAGATAAGATAACCTTTATTGTCATTTTTTTTACTGTGGGCACAACGGCACACATCAAAAATGAAATTTAGTTGCCCACTCTCAAAGTGAAACACATACATGACACATACCTAAACATACTATGTACAACATATGTAAGATCAGAATCCCAACCTACCACAACCCAGACTACTGTCCCCATGAGCAGAGCACATGGAACTTATACTCAATATAGCATTGAACATTTTGGGGAGCATAGGTGTCCCCACAAGGCTGCTCATTGCTCCAGTTTGCTAGACAGTCTCTTTGAGAAATATAGAAGCACGGGCATCCTTGCAAGTTCCAGCCCTCCACAAGTAAGCCTATGAGCTCTAATTACTGCCTCGCAAAGTCAAATATTTGTTGCAAGCAGAGGATGAAGTGACAGGGGAGGGAGCAGCCATGGCTGCTCCTGCAGAATAACATGAACAGATGCCCGTGTGCCTTAGGGAAACACAGTTTTCTTCTGCAAATCAGAGCTTTAAATTACAAGGCTTTTACTGATGCCAACAATTGTGGAAAGTCATTTACGTAATGATTTCTGTCACTGCTGATTAGACAGTAGATGAAAGAAAGAAGTTTGACAATTAGGAGTGAATGGCCATTAATCAGAAACTTGGTTAGGAAAAGAGCCCCTTTTCTGTTTTATGTTCCAGAGCAGCGCATTCTTGCACCTGGCAGTCCACCGACGAAGAAAACAATCCAGCCTTTTTGTGCTGAGTAATACGTTCCCAACCTGGTGGGATTTGATCAGAATTTTGCTGTTGAAATGATTTCAGAGTATTAGCTACTAATAACAGATAAAACAACCCAAACAGGAGAAACCGGGGGAGGGGCAATTTTATACAAGCAGAGTTGGATGAAGTAGCTTAAGGGCCAACTAATCTAATTCTTAAACCAGGGACTCCATTGTTAAAACCTACTGAGGGGCAAATGACATGGATTTTGTAATTTGTTAACTAACACAGTTATTTTGTATTTTAATTTGATGTATTTTCTCTCTAGGCTGAACAGACTGAACACCATTTCAGTTACAACAAGATTGGCATTACTGTGTTACCAAATAACTGATTGACTTTGGCCTAGGACTGGGGAGGAAAGCTATGGCAAATCTAGACAGCATACTAAAAAGCAGAGACATCACCCTGCCAACAAAAGTGCGTATAGTCAAGGCCATGGTTTTCCCAGTTGCAATGTATGGATGTGAAAGTTGGACCATAAGAAAGGCTGAGCGACAAAGAATTGAGGCCTTTGAACTATGGGGCTGGAGAAGACTTCTGCGAGTCCCCTGGACTGCAAGACGATCAAACCGGTCAGTCCTGGAGGAGATCCACCCCGACTGCTCTTTAGAAGGCCAGATCCTGAAGTTGAAACTCAAGGACTTTGGCCACCTAATGAGAAGGAAGGACTCACTGGAGAAGAGCCTAATGCTGGGAAAGTTGGAGGGCAATAGAAGAAGGAGACAACAGAGAATGAGGTGGCTGGAGGGAGTCCCTGAAACAGTAGGAGTGAGCTTAAATGGACTCCAGAAGATGGTAGAGCACAGGAAGACCTGGAGGAACATTGTCCATGGGGTCGCAATGGGTCGGACACAACTTCGCAACTAACAACAACAACAAATGAATATGAATGGGAAGGAAGTTAAGAGGAATTGGCGTGAGTTGAAATTAAAAGGCCAAGTCAACTGCCCCCCCAATTATTTTGTCGGAGATGTGGAAAGTGTTTCTTGCTTCTACTTTCCCTTATCTGCTCTTTTATAATTTAATCCAGCCTTACTGTGGTCATGGACCACAGTTCCCATCATCCTGTGGCTATGCTGGCTAGAAATGGAATGCCTTATTTTCTCTGCAGTATGCAGTGCGCCTAGGAGGCAGTAGGTCTGTGGGATTTAGATGTATTTAAACATTTGTTTCTTCTGCCTAATTTATTAAATCAACGTCTAATTCGAAATTAAATGTTTCGGAGAAATTCAGGGTGGTTTACAAGAAAACTCTCAAACACAGCTATTGTAAAGCATCACCAGCACTGCTTAAAACAATATTAAAAGTGTGTATTTTAAGAAAGAAAAATATTAGTAGTAATTTACTTTGTGCTGTTTGACCATAAAATGTGTTGTTCTACATATGCCTGGCTGAACAGTGTGTTTGGAGTTGCCTCTAAACAGGTGAGGGATGCACTGTTCATATTTTCCTTGGGAGAAAGTTCTATAATTGGGGTGCTGTCTCTGAGAAGGCTCTGCTCGTGGCCACTGTTCTATAAACCAAACTAAGGGGACCATCTAGTCTAAATGGATGGTAAACAAAGATGATTAGGGGGCTGGAGGCTAAAACATATGACAAATGTTTGTGGGAATTGGGTATGTCTAGCTTAGTGAAAAGGACTAGGGGTGGTGACATGATAGCAGTGTTCCAATATTTGATGGGCTGCCACAGAGAAGAAGGGGTCAACCTATTTTCCAAAGCATCAGAAGGCAATAATAGATGGAAACTAATCAAGAAGAAAACCAGCCTA
>NW_015400833.1:0-5904 GCF_001527695.2 Protobothrops mucrosquamatus
ATGGGCAATATTGAAAGCAGGATTCTGTCTGTTCTTGGAGCAAAAGAAAAAAGGAAAATTCATGAACAGCTGACTCCTCCAAAGCATCTGCAGAACACGTGAAGTGTTAATACCACTTTACAATGCCTTGGTAAGGCCACACTTGGAATACTGCATCCAGTTTTGGTCACCGTGATATAAAAAAGATGTTGAGATTCTAGAAAGAGTACAGAGAAGAGCAACAAAGATGATTAGGGGACTGGAGGCTAAAGCATATAAGGAACGGCTGCTGGAATTGGGTATGTCTAGTTTAATGAAGAGAAGGATGAGGGGGGACATGATAGCAGTGTTCCAATATCTCAGGGGCTGCCACAAAGAAGAGGGAGTCAAGCTATTCTCCAAAGCGCCTGAAGGCAGGAGAAGAAGCAACGGATGGAAACTAAGCAAGGAGAGAAGCAACCTAGAACTAAGGAGAAACTTCCTGACAGTTAGAACAATTAACCAGTGGAACAACCTGCCTCCAAAAGCGGTGAATGCTCCAACACTGGAAATTTTAAAGAAGAAACTGGACAGCCATTTGTCCGAAATGGTATAGGGTTTCCTGCCTGAGCAGGGGGTTGGACTAGATGACCTCCAAGGTCCCTTCCAACTTTACTACTACTACTACTACTATTATTATTATTATTATTATTATTATTATTATTATTATTATTATTATTATTATCAGGGCTTTTTTCTCATAGAACACCCAGAACGGAGTTCTGGCATCTTTTTTGGGTGGAACCTTGTAGGGTAGGCGAGGCGGGTTGTATGACGAGTGAGTTCCAGCACTTTTTTTTTTTTAGGAAAAAAGCACTGATGATGATGATGATGATGATGATGATGATGATGATGATGATGATGATGATTAAGACAGGCATTTACTGCTTTGTTGTAGTGTCTCCATCCTGCAGTTCTTGATTTCTGTACTCCTGTGGACAAGTCCTTTCAATCAAAGCTGGTAGGGCTAAGGAAGGCTGACTCCAATTCTTTCAGAGATGTGAACATGCATAAAAAGGAATAAGAGTTGATACTTAATAGAGAAGAATCATATTGGTGCAGTAGATATCTGAAGTGTTCGCAGTAGTGATTTTAGAAAAGACCGCAGAAACCACATAGAATCGATGCATGTTTTATAGCTATTGCTGGAGCATTTACTATATTTCTGTGCTTTACAATATTTTCATTTACATTCTTTCAGCTTAATTTCCAAATATTTTAAAGAGGTCTTTTTTAGTACATTTCAGCTGAAATTTCTAAGGGGCTAGCCGAAGAATAAAACAGTTCCTGTTAGATGTCCATGGAGATTCTCAATCATCCATGGCTGTCCCAAAAGTGCTTTTTCCAAAAGGCAACTGGACTTCCTTGGTTTTTATGTTTTAAGAAAAATGTTTTCAAAGAAAAAAATCAAGAAAGTCCAGTTGCCTTTTGGAAAAAAAACACCTTTAGGAGGTCCTGTTTGGCATAGCATAACATAGCCCATAAAAGCAAAGCAAAACATTCAATAAATCAGGAAAAGCAGAAATAAGATTATTTATTAAAGCCCACAAGAATATTAAGAGTGATTAGGATAGTCGTTCCTTGGCGGTAAAGAGAACTGAATTTGTTCTGCAATGATGGTGCCATCTGTGGAACAGGTCTTCCTTCCACTGTCAGAGGCCACATTTGTTTGTACAGGGAACAGATTCCCTCATGTATATCACAACGTGCACAAGTCCACCAGTGAATAGGCAGTTTTTCATGAACACACATATACCACTGATCAAAAGAGATGTGATGGTGCAGTGGTTAGAATACAATATTACAGGCAAACTCTGCACACAGCCTGGAGTTCGATCCAGATAGGCTCAAGGTTGACTCAGCGTTTCATCCTTGCGAGGTCAGTAAAATGAGGACCCAGATGGTTGGGGGCAATATGCTGACTTTGTAAACCACTTAAGAGAGGGCTGTAAAGCTCTACAAAGCGGTATATAAGTCTAAGTGCTATTGCTATCCTAGTTTACAAATCAAATGAACCTTGAGTCATATAATCAAAAATTGAAACTCCTGGGTGAATGGTCCTCCATGTCTGTGGGAGACAGGACTTACATGTTTTGCATCAGCATTTATAGGCACCAGCATCGGTCTACTGTAGCATGAAAAAACATGGAGAACCTATTGAAAAAAAAGGATGGTATCGTCTGATAACAGGTATTTCTCAGATTTCATTGTCGCTGTAAAACCTTGTGAATATTAGTATCACAGAATATAGAGCTTGGAGATTTTCTAGTCCAGGGGTCCTCAATCTTGGCAACTTTAAGACTTGTGGATTTCAGCTCCCAGAATTCCTCAGCCAGCTTTATTCTAGTCCAGTGGTTCTCAACCTGTGGGTCGGGACCCCATTTGGGGTCGATCGACCATTTCACGGGGGTCGCCAAGCAAGGCTGTCCGCCATTTTTTTGTCCGCCATTTTTTTTGTCCGCCATTTTTTTCCCTTTTCCGGCGAGTGCCTTACCACCCTTGGGCTGGGCCAGCTGGTGGTCGGCCTGCTCCGTCTCTGCCGCTTGCCAGCTACGCCTCGGCCGGCGCAGGGGGCGGAACCACGCATGCGCGGTGCTCCCGGGCAGGGAAAGTCCTCGACTTACGACCGGTTTAGTCCTCGACTTACGACCGGTTTAGTCCTCGACTTACGACCGGTTGGGGTCGCGGCATTAAAAAGGTTGAGAACCACTGTTCTAGTCCACTCCTCTTCCCAAAGCAGGAGTCCTTATACCCTTCTGGACAAATGGTTGTCTGATCTTTTCTTAAGAACCTCCAGTGATGGGGAACTCACACAATTATCTTGTGATTGTTCCACCTTTCGAAGTGATGTTTGAATCCATTTTAAATTGTTGCAACCTCCTGCATCCAAGCATTCCCTGGAGCATTCATACAACATTTTACAATGTTGTTTGCCCAGCAGGTGCCCACAGTTCCTGCTTCATTTGTGAAGTGCATGGTTAACAGTGGAAACTGCATTTAAAGGCAACATCACAAAGATCTCTTTTAGTAGTGTCAAAAGTTCTTGCACAAATGATACATTTTTCTCTCAAATCAGCCGTGTGTTTGTGACATCACATTTCATTGTGGAACTATAAAGTCACGACTGAAACACCAGCCATTACTTTATAGCAGGGGTCTTCAAACTCGGGCCTTTTATGACTCATGGACTTCAACTCCCAGAATTCCTCAGCCAGTGTGCCTGGCTGAGGAATTCTGGGAGTTGAAGTCCATGAGTCATGAAAGGCTTAAGTTTGAAGACCTCTGCTTTATATGGAATTTGATGTCACAGCCATAAAGAGCTGCTTATTGGCCTTACTCTATTAAATATGGCTGCATTTGCCCAGAGCACTCATGTAATGTTTGAACCCAGATGTCAGGTTTGTGTGAGAAACTTAACAACTTCACATCAGGAGCTAGAAGGGTTGATCTGCAAGAGAGCCCCAGGCCACAAAGACATGAGACTGGAATGGCTGTATGTATAATCCATCTATTGGCAAAGTGGAACCTGACAAAAACTATGGCAGGAGAGATACCCCCCTCCACCCACTATCTTTTAAAGAATAGCCAGCCAGCTTTGACAAGGATTGCACAGGAAATAGTTGATCCCAGAAGGCATGTCTATCAGAATCTGGACTCTTGAATTCAGCACCTTTCCTAGAATTGGCCTCAAAATTGGCTGGGGGGGGGAGGGCAGAATCATGCATCTGTGGGAAGGGCCAAAAAAGTGAAGATGGTGGCCATGACCCATACAATTGAAGCCCCACCCCTTTTGTGTTAAAAAGGAGGTGGGGCTTTGATCACATGATCGTGACCACCATGTGACCCTCCACATCAGGGCTGACCAATCTGAAGCAGCAGTTCCTTTAACTCAGTGGTTCTCAACCTTTTTAATGCCGCAACCCCCAACCGGTCGTAAGTCGAGGACTAAACCGGTCGTAAGTCGAGGACTAAACCGGTCGTAAGTCGAGGACTTTCCCTGCCCGGGAGCACCGCGCATGCGTGGTTCCACCCCCTGCGCCGGCCGAGGCGTAGCTGGCAAGCGGCAGAGACGGAGCAGGCTGACCACCAGCTGGCCCAGCCCAAGGGAGGTAAGGCACCCGCCGGAAAAGGGAAAAAAAATGGCGGACAGCCTTGCTTGGCAACCCCCGTGAAATGGTCGATCGATCCCAAATGGGGTCGCGACCCATAGGTTGAGAACCGCTGCTTTAACTCAGTGTTTCCCAACCTCAGCCATTTTAAGATGTGTAAACTTCAACCTCCATCTGGCTGGGGTATTCTGGGAGTTGAAGTCCATACTTTTTGAAATGATTTAAGTTTGGGAAACACTGCTTTAATTGGTTAAAATACCGGTGTGTTACCACTTTGTAACTGATATAAAAAGCCGCGTGTAAGCCTTAAAACAGACTTAGCCTAATGTATAAATAAAAGGAAAAACACTTCCCACTTAAAACAGGAGAAAATAGAAAATTGGTCCAGCCTGCTTCACAGTTGCTAACTGCAGTCCCACCCTTCTTGCCATCAGCTTTGTCCCTGTTCCTTTAACACCATTAAAATAGGTTCTCCTAATCTTTGTAACCTGCCGGTAGTCTGAAACATTTGCTAGTTTGACAACCAGCATGGCTTGGACTGCGTGGCTGGGATTTCACAGTACACAAGTGATCCTCAACTTGCAACCATAATTGAACCCCAATTTTTTGTTGCTAAGCTAAGCAAAGCAGTTAAGCGAGTTTTGTTCCATTTTACAACCTTTTTTGCCACAGTTATTAAGTGGCTCACTGCAATGGTGCAGGGGATCTTCAAACTTGGCCCTTTTATGACTTGTGGACTTCAACTCCCAGAATTCCTCAGCCAGGGCATGCTGGCTGAGGAATTCTGGGAGTTGAAGTCCACAAGTCATAAAAGGGCCAAGTTTGAAGGCCCCTGAGTTAAGGGAATCATGCAGTTTTTAAACGAATCTGGCTTCCCTCGTTGACTTTGATTGCTGGAAGCTGGCCGGGAAGGTTACAGATGGTAATCACATGACCCCAGGACAGTACAACTGTCATAAATACATTCCAGTTGCCAAGAGCCTGGATTTTGAACACGTGACCATGGGGATGTCACAATGGTCATAAGTGTGAAAATTGGTCATAAGTCACTTTTTTTAGTGAATGGTCACTAAACAAATGACTGTAAGCCAAGGACAATTTGTAGACCCATAGCACATCAGTGAGGTAACGGTAAATCAGAGGAAGTAAGATGGCAAAAAAGGGGGGGATTTTAAGGGTCAAGAAGGATAGCACCATGGACAGGAGGTAGTTCCTGAGTTTTATCTGCAGAATAATTTCCTGGGGCTCTGCAGGGTTTTCCAAGGCAAAATAAGAGGAATGTTATCCTTCCCAGCATGGTGTCCTTCAGATGTAATTTCCAAACAGAATCCCCAACTCATCTGGCTAATGAAATTAAAAACCACAGAAACAGGGTGAGTTTCCTCTAGCTTCTGACAGCATGGGTCATGTTCACTACTTAATACTTACCCAAAACAGATGAAATTCCAATCCAGGTGCCACACAATAATACTGAATCCCACAATAGGGCTCATCTCCACCGCACAAACAGAACACAACTCTATTTGCAGAGAAAGTCAGCACTTTATTTCTGCCCAATCCTTGACAAGATAACTTATGTCAGCATGAGACCCATGCTGGCTGGGGAATTCTGGGAGTTGAAGCCCACATATCCTGAAATGGCCAAGTTTGAAAAACACTGCTTTGAGTTAAAAGCTACATTCAACTGCCTAAGTGTTGTTACAGTTACAGCTCTGAAGAAAATTCAGTGTAAACCTCCCTTGGTTGGCTCAGAAACACAAACCAATACAGCAGTATT
>NW_015400834.1:0-1990 GCF_001527695.2 Protobothrops mucrosquamatus
ATCTAACAAAATGAAATTCAATGGTGAAAAAAGTAAGGTTCTACATTTAGGCAAGAAAAACCAAATGTACAGGTATAGTATAGGGGGTACCTTGCTCAATAGTAGTAACTGTGAGAGGGACCTCGGAGTCCTAGTGGACAATCACTTAAATATGAGCCAGCCGTGTGCTGCAGCTGCCAAAAAGGCCAACACAGTGCTAAGCTGCACTAATAGAGGGACAGAATCAAGATCAGGTGAAGTGTTAATACCACTTTACAAGGCCTTGGTAAGGCCACACTTGCAATACGGCATCCAGTTTTGGTCACCACGATGTAAAAAAGATGCAGAGACTCTAGAAAGAGTACAGAGAAGAGCAACAAAGATGATTAGGGGACTGGAGGCTAAAACATATAAGGAACGGTTGCTGGAATTGGGTCTGTCTAGTTTAATGAAGAGAAGGACGAGGGGGGACATGATAGCAGTCTTCCAGTATCTCAGGGGCTGCCCCAAAGAAGAGGGAGTCAAGCTATTCTCCAAAGCGCCCGAAGGCAGGACAAGAAGCAACGGATGGAAACTCATCAAGGAGAGAAGCAACCTAGAACTAAGGAGAAATTTCTTGAAAGTGAGAACAATTAACCAGTGGAACTCCTTGCCTCCAGAAGCTCTGAATGCTCCAACACTGGAAGTTTTTAAGAAGAGACTGGACAGCCATTTGTCTGAAATGGTATAGGGTTTCCTGCCTGAGCAGGGGATTGGACTAGATGACCTTTATCTACGCCCATAAATAATAATAATAATAATAATAATGCTAATCATAATATTAAAGTATGACCTTCAAACTTTAGTATTATGATTAGCATTATTATTATTATTATTTATGGGCGTAGATAAAAGTCAAATAAATAATAACTCAGTGACATATAATGTCCATGAGATTGTTATTTGTCAATGCAAAAAGGAAAAAATATTAAGTACGCGGAAAAAATGCCATCTTCTCATCTGAGTACAGGCAGATGAACGGTCACTAAATGAACAGTTCATTTAGTGACCGTTCAAAATTACGACGGCACTGGAAAAAAGGAACTTAGGACCGTTTTTTCACCCACTTAACAACGCTTGTGGCATTCCCCACGGTCACGTGATCCAAATTCCGCCACTAAAGACAACTGACTCGTATTTACGACGGTTTCCGCGTCCCGGGGGTCAGGCGATTCCCCTTTTGCGACCTTCCTCACCAGTGGGGGAAGCCGGATTCGCTTAGCGACTGTCCTACTGATTTAACAACTACAGTGATTCACTTAAGGACAGAGCGGCCGGATAGGTCACAAAACGGGGCAAAGCTCACTGAACCGCTGTCTCGGTTCGCGGCAGACGTTTTGGGCTCGGCTGCAGTCGTTCGCGGAGGACCGCCTGTAACGTCGTCCCGCAATCCGTCTCCATTTAGGATCGGCCTGCTCCCTTTGGGCTTGTAACCTAGCCCAGGCTGATGGGCCTCGCTGCCTTTCTCGGTACTCTCTGAAGCCAAGGGGGTACATCGATTCCCATCATCCACTGCCTCCCGGAGGCTGCTGTGGGTACAAAGCCCAGGCTCGGGGAATAAAAAATCAAGTCTGGGGGGGGGGGAACGCCATCTTGAATTTAAATTTCTCTTCCGAGAGTTCGTTCCGCATCATGCAGAAATGAAGCGGCTCTTTTAAGGAAAACGGTCTCTGCTTCTCATTCTGCCCTCTTAACTGCTTAGGGGGTGAGACCCCCGCCTACCCCAAGGGGTTCTTCCTGGCCCTATGGATTGGCTGCTTTCACACCCCCTATTCTGCCCTCTCTCTGCCCCTCCCACCTCACACGAAGCCTCAAACTAACGCTCTGCTCTCTTCTTTTCCTTTTCGCTGCGGTCTCTCTCCCTCTCCCTCTCTCCCGCTCTCCCTTTCTCTCCCTCCTTCTCTCTTCCTCCCTCTCTCCCTCTCCCTCCCTCTCTTTCTCTTTCTCCCTCTCTCTCTCTTTCTCTCTCTCT
>NW_015400834.1:4235-5902 GCF_001527695.2 Protobothrops mucrosquamatus
GTCATAAATCACATGCCCCAATCAGTTTGAAACGCAGGCTCTCCCTCCTGTTCTCCAGCCCGCCAATTCTTATTTCAATAACCTTGATTCTCACGCTAGGTCCAGTGTTGCTATGTCTCGCTAAACGCTCGTGCACGTTCCTCCCCCCAGCATCATCTAACTAAAAGTAAAAGCATAAGGAGAAAAGGGTTGCATCTCCATCTGTTGTCAAAGCAAGAACATCCAATTTTAGCGGCGTTGACATCAGGGAGGAAGGAAGGGAGGGAGAAGAAAGGAAGGAGACAGAAGAAGGAAGGAAGGAGAGAAAAAGGAAAGGGAGAAGAGGAAGAGGAAGGAAGGGGAGAAAGGAAGGGAGAAGAAAGGAAGGAAGGAGAAGAAGGAAGGAGGGGAAGGAAGGAGAAAGGAAGGGAGAAGAGGAAGGAGAAAGGAAGGGAGAAGAAAGGAAGGAAGGAGAAAGGAAGGAAGGAGACAAGGAAAGAGAAGAGAAGGAAGGAGAAAGGAAGGGAGAAGAGGAAGGAGAAAGGAAGGGAGAAGAAAGGAAGAGGAATGAAGGAGAAAGGAAGGAGACAAGGAAAGGAAGAGAAGAGAAGAAGGAAGGAGAAAGGAAGGGAGAAGAAGGAAGGAGAGAAAGGAAGGAAGAAGAAAGGAAGGCAGGGAGAAAAAGGAAGGAGGAAGGGAGAAGAGGCAGGAAGGAGAGAAAAGGAGAGGAAAGAAAGGAAGGGAGAAGAAGGAGAGAAAGGAAGGGAGAAGAGGAAGGAGAGAAAGGAAGAGGAATGGAGGAAGGAAGGAAAGGGAGAAGAAGGGAGAAGAAGAGGAAGGAAGGCAGGAAGGAGAAAAAGGAAGGAGGAGGAAGAGAGGAAGGAAGAAGGAGACGAAGGAGAAAGGAAGGAAAGGAAGAAGGAGGAAGGAGAAAGAAAGAAAGACAGCCTGCCTTTTTCTCTTTCAGAGCCCTTGTACGATCCGGTCAGCGAGGAGGACAACCCCCTGGCCATCAGTCTCAAGCAGCTCCGTCTGAAGAAGAGGTCCGGCCCGGGGCCCAAGGCCGGGCTCCCCCTTGCCAAGCCCTCCGCCTGCGTCTCGGGCACCCAGGTGGGCGAGCGCCTCCTCCTGCCCCGCTCCAAAGGGGGGGGCGGCGGCGGCCCCCCCGCTCACGAGGTGACCCTCATCGACTTTGGCGACGAGCCCCCCAGCCCGTCCCCCGTCGGGGACTTCTGCGCCCCCTCCTTGGCCCGCCTAGCCATGGAGGCCTTCTCCTTGTTGGACAAGACCCCTCCCCAGAGCCCCTCGCAGGCCCTGCCCCGCCCCTTGCACCCCACGCCCATCGTGGACTGGGACGCCCGGCCCCTCCCTCCGCCCCCCGCCTACGACGACGTGGCCCAGGACGAGGAGGACTTTGAGGTCGACGCCATCAACAGCGCCGACGGGCGGGTGGGCCGGCCGCGGGGCCGGAGCTGGGCCAAAGGGGAGGTCAACGGCGGCTTGGCCGCCCCCGAGGGAGACCCCCGCCCCGCTCTCCCCTTGGAGGACAACCTCTTCTTGCCCGCCAAGGAGAGCAAGCAGCCCAGCCCGGCCCAGACCACGGAGATCTTCCAGGAACTGCAGCAGGAGTGCATGAAGCACCTCAAGGTGCCCCGGGGTGGACCTTCCGGGGCCGCCGTCCCGAGTCC
>NW_015400835.1:0-2784 GCF_001527695.2 Protobothrops mucrosquamatus
ACCATTCATTTAGCAACTGAAATTACGGTGGTGGTGAACGAAGAGACTCTATCGCTGCAGCCATCACAGCATCCCTGTGGTCACATTATTGCAGTTTGAGCACTTGGCAATCAGGCTTTCAATTACAGTCATCCTCCTTTGGTGACCTAATTGCCATTTGCAACCTTCACTGCTGGCTTTTGATAAGCAAAGTCAATAGGGAAACTGGCAGATCACAAATGGCAATCATATGATGGTTGTGTCTAACAAGCATGCAGTCATTTACCTAACAATTGCAATTAGAACTACTGTTGTAAGTCAGTTAAGAAAAGCAACTAAGAAAAGCAAGATTTTACATTTAGGCAGGAAAAACCAAAGGTCCAAGTACAAATTACATGAAAAAAACGTAACTGTGAGAAGGACCTTGGAGTCCTTGGAACACTTAAATATGAGTCAGCAGTGTGCTGCAGCAGCCAAAAAAGCTGATGCAATCCTGGGTTGTATAAACAAGATTTATACAAAATAGAATCAAAATCACGTGAAGCATTAGTACGCTTTATAAATCCTTAGTAAGACCAGACCTGGAATATTGCATCCACTTTTGGTCACTATATTATAAAAAAACATGTTCAGACTTTAGAAAAAGTGCAGAGAAGAGCAACTAGGATGAATAAAGACCTGGAGACTAAAACATGAAGAACAGTTGCAGAATTTGGGTATGACTAGTATAGAGAAAAGACGGACTCGGGGTGACATGATAACATTCCAGTATTTGAAGGGCTGCCCCAAAGAAGAGGTGGTCAACGTATTTTCCAAAGCACCAGAATGCAAGAAACGATGGAAACTAATCAAGGAGACAAGCAATCTGGAATTAAGGAGAAATTTCCTAACAGTGAAAACAATCAGTGGAACAGCTTGCCTTCAGAAGTTGTGGGTACTTCATCACTGGAGGTTTTTAAAAAGACACTGGACAGCCGCTTCTCTCAAATTGTATAGGGTCTCCTGCGTGAGCAGGGGGTTGGACTAGAAGACCTCCAAGGTCCCTTCCAGCTCTGTTCTGATTGAGATGCTGAATTTAAGAACTTTCCTTGTGGGTGGGTGCTCCAACACTAGAGGTTTTAAAGAAGAGATTGGAAAATCATTTGTCTGAAATGGTATAGGGCAGTGGTGGCCAACCTATGGCACGGGTGCCAGAGGCAGCACTCAGAGCCCTCTCTGTGGCCACGCGTGCTGTTGCCCCAGTCCTAGGCCTTCAGCTGGGTTTTATAAAACCTTTTCGCTTTAGGCCTCCGCCGCCGTGTGCAAAAAAAAAAAAAAAGGTTCGGTCAATTTCAACTTCTCGCCGGAAAAAAAAAAGATCTTGCAAAGTTGGAATTGATTGATTGAACTTTTTAGTCCCACCCAGTCTGCCGTTACCACCGCAGCCACGCCCACCCAATTGGCCATACCCAGCCAATGGGCCATACCCAGCCAATGGGCCACACCCACCCGGCACTCGACAATGCATAAGTGGGTTTTGGGTTGTAGTTTGGGCACTCAGTCTCTAAAAGGTTCGCCATCACTGGTATAGGGTCTCCTGCTTGAGCAGGGGGTTAGACTAGAAGACCTCTGAGGTCCCTTCCAACTCTGTTATTCTGTTGCTCAGCTGTGATCAAGTGCTATTGCACTTTACAAAGATTGCTTAGCGATGGAGTTCTTGGTCCCAATTACCATTGTTAACAGAGGACTATTAATATTATTGTTACTGGAGTTGATGTATTTGTTGCATTTCTCTCCTGTTTTCTCTACGGTTGTGCTGAAAGTAAGTCACATTTGTTAAAAAAAGAGAAAGAGTTCCTCTGTATTCCTATTCTCAGGTTTGCAATGTAAAAGGATATGGTACATAATGGATGATAAGAGGAAAATGGTTACTTTTTCAAAGGCAGGAAAATAGTGGTGAGCAATTTATTGGCATGTGCTTACAGGCCAGCTTGGATTCAATTTACTAGAGTTCTTGCGTGGATAGGGGATTGGACTAGAATACCTCCAAGGTCTAGATTGGACTAGAATACCTCCAAGGTCCCTTCCATCTCTATTCTGATTGAGATGCTGGATTTAAGAACTTTCCTTGTGGGTGGGTGCTCCAACACTGGGCTTTCATTCCTTCAGCCAAATAATGGGATATTATAATAATAATAATAATAATAATTAATAATAATAATAATAATAATAATAATAATAATAATAATAATAATAATAATAATAATAATAATAATAATAATAAAGTTGGAAGGGACCTTGAAGGTCATCTATTCCAACCCCCTGCTCAGGCAGGAAACCCTATACCATTTCAGACAAATGGCTGTCCAGTCTCTTCTTAAAAACTTCCAGTGTTGGAGCATTCACCGCTTTTGGAGGCAGGTTGTTCCACTGGTTAATTGTTCTCACTGTCAGGAAGTTTCTCCTTAGTTCTAGGTTGCTTCTCTCCTTGATTAGTTTCCATCCGTTGCTTCTTGTCCTGCCTTCAGGCGCTTTGGAGAATAGCTTGACTCCCTCTTCTTTGTGGCAGCTCCTGAGATATTGGAACACTGCTACCATGTCCCACCTCTTCCTTCTCTTTACTTTACTTTACTTTACTTTTATTTAATTTCTACCCCGCCCTTCTCCCAACGGACTCAGGGCGGCTTACAGCCATTTAAAACAATACATAATACAATAAATACTAAATTTAAAAAGTAATTAAAACAAAATATTAATTGGCCATTTCTTTTTAAAATTGTTTTAAAAAACCAGATTAAAATATCCCTTAGGCCAGACCTGCTAGCT
>NW_015400835.1:8022-13921 GCF_001527695.2 Protobothrops mucrosquamatus
GCCGGGCCACGGCCCCCGCCCTCGCCGGGTCCGCAGGCCGAGCCCGCCGGGCCGCCGGGCCGCGGCCTTCACCCTCGCCGAGTCCGCAGGCCGGGCCACGGCCCTCGCCGAGTCCGCAGGCCGAGCCCGCCGGGCCGCCAGGCCGCGGCCCTCGCCCTCGCCGAGTCCGCAGGCTGAGTCCTCCAGGCCAGGTCTTCCGCCGAGTCCTCCAGGCCGAGTCCTCCAGGCCAGGTTTTCCGCCGAGTCCTCCAGGCCGAGTCCTCCAGGCCAGGTCTTCCGCCGGGCCGAGACCCGGCCAGATCCTCCACCGGGCCGAGTCTCCGTCTCCGTCCAGCGACTCCATCCAGCCATTAAATTATCTGCATTTCTGTTACCAGTAAATAAGCCCATAGTCAAAGTTCCGTGGAAGGGACGTGGCAAGTTTTTCTGGTTGACAGAAATAAACAGCTATCCTATCATCATAATAAAAATGGATAGGAAGCCTAGAAAAGTAAAGACAGTGAATCTTTCCCTTCATCTTCAGAGCAATGTGGACAAACTCTTACCAAAGACAATGGCTAGGCATGGCGTCTTACAAGTACATCAGATGGTTGAAAAAAGCGCATTGGAAGAATATCTGAAGGACAGTGAAGAAGATGGACTAGTACACCAGGAAAGTTTGCCGAATACTGGAGAGACCAAAAGGACCAAATGAAGAACAGAAGAGGATGTGGGAAGATAAAGTATTACATAGCTAGTGCATTAAATACAGGTAAATAACAGGTAAGGCAGATAATAACAAGACCTGGCAGTGGCCAAGAGCAGGAAAGTTGAAGAAAGAAACAGAGAGCCTAATTCTGGCTGCACAAGACCAAGCCTTAAGAACAAATCCCTACAAAGCCAGAATGGAGAAAACAGCAACAACAGCAAGTGCTGCCTCTGCAGAAAAGCCGAAGAAACAGTGGACCACCTGCTTAGCTGTTGCAAGATTGCACAGATTGACGGCAAACAATGGTACGATAAAATAGCAATAATGATGCATTGGAAGATCTGCCAGAAATAACAATTGCCTGCAAGCAAAAACTGGTGGGACCATAAAATAGAGAAAATAATAGAAAATGAAGACGCTCAAGTGCTCTGGGACTTTGCACTTCAAACAGACAGACACAAACCAGAGAACATGCTAGACTTAATCAGTGTCTATAAGAAAAACAAAGAAGTCTGGATAGTGGAGATGGCAGCACCTGGAGGCAGCAGAAAAGAAGAGAAGGAACTGGAAAAGATAACAAAAATGTTAAAATGTTAAAAGGAACTGGCAGACATGATTTCGGAACCATTTAACCATACATTTCAAAAATCCTAGATCACCAGGGAATTATCAGAGGACTGGAAAAGAGCTGATGTGGTTCCAATCTTCAAAAAGGAAAAAATGGACCCAGGAAACTAGAAACCAATCAGCCTGATATCAATATCTGGGAAGATCCTGGAAAAGATAAGAACTGGTTTGTGAGCACCTAGAAATGAAAAATAGAAGTCAGCATAGGTTGTTAAAAGCAGGTCATGCAAAACAAACCTTATTGCTTTCTTTAATAAAGTGACTAAATTAACAAACCAAGGAAATGTGTTGGATATAGTATACTTGGACTTCAGTAAAGCATTTTGACCACAGGCTACTTCTTGGCAAGATAGAAAAACGTGGTATAGATAGCATCACCACCAGCTGGATTGGTAACTGGCTGACCAATCCCATTCAACATGTAATCATATCGACATGGAGGGAAGGATGCAGTGAGGTTCTGTCTTAGGCCCATTTTCATCAACAGTTGAGATGAAGGGATAAAATGGGAACTCATTAAATTTTGACACCAAGCTGAGGGGAATAGCCAACACTTTAGAACAGGGGTCTTCAAACTTGACCCTTTTTTGACTTGTGGACTTCAACTCCCAGAATTCCTCAGCCAGGCAGGCTGGCTGAGGAATTCTGGGAGTTGAAGTCCACAAATCATAAAAGGGCCAAGTTTGAAGACCCCTGCTTTAGAAGATAGGCTCACAATCCAAAAGGATCTTGACAGACTTGAACACTGGGCTCTATCCAACAAACTGCAGTTCAGTGCTGGGAAAAGTAAGACTTTGCACTTAGGCAAGAAAAACCAAATGCACAGGTATAAAATAGGTCAGTGGTGGCGAACCTATGGCACACGTGCCAGAGGTGGCACTCAGAGCCCTCTCTGTGGGCACGCACACTGCAGCCACTAGCAACTCCTGCAGGTCCATTAGGCTGCCACCGCCCGAAGCAACAGCCCCGCCCAGCACAAAGCAGGCAAAATGGCGGGCTAGCAAGCTCGAGTAGAGATGTTAGAGTATCGAGGTGGCCACGCCTACCTGGCCACACCCACCCAGTCTGCTGTGACCACTCTGGCCACGCCCACCCAGTGGGCCACACACCCCTCCCTCCCTGAGGGAACCACAATGCTGATGCGGCCTTGGCACTTTGCAATAAATAAGTGGGTTTTGGGTTGCGGTTTGGGCACTCGGTCTCTAAAAGGTTCGCCATTACTGCAATAGGTGGTACCTGGTTTAACAGCAGTAACTGTGAGAGGGAGCAAGGGGTTGGACTAGAACAGGGCTTTTCAACCAGTGGTACAGGTACCACCTGTGGTACATTGGCACATGGCAGGTGGTACGCAACCATCCTAGAAAAGTAGCGGGGGAGGGGAATGAGAGTGCCGCCGGGCGGGCAGGCAGGTGTCTTGCTCGGCTGTGCCTTGGGGGGGCATTTTTTTCAGTGCCATTGTAACTTCGAACAGTCATTAAGTGAACTGTTGTAAGTCGAGGACTACCTGTACTTTATCTTTTTTGGGGGGGGGTGTCGTCAAGTTTTTGACACCTTGCTAGGCGACTGGTGGTACTCGGATATTGCCATATCCTAAAAGTGGTACAATGGGTGAAAAGGTTGAAAAGCCCTGGACTAGAAGACCTCCAAGGTCCCCCCCAACTCTGCTATTCTGTATTCTTCAACCTTCCGAAAATGAACTAGTCAGCAATGACATTGTGGATTTTAATTTTTTTTTAAAAAAAAAGCACATTTTCTCGGTGTTTTCTTTTTAGTCTGCATTCTTTCATCAGCATGGTTGTGTCACAAATGATACCAACGCCAAGTATAATAGTCGTACTGCACAGCTCTACCGAGACAAGATCAGATCTCTTGCAGCTCAGGCGACACGGAAATACGGCACAGATGTGAGTAATGTACATATTTTACAGGGCTTGCTGATTTTGTGTTGTTCAGTCGTCTTAATGTTTATAAAGCTAAAATGATACGGTATTGGCATCATGGTATTCCTATATATTAAAATGTTGCAGGCAATTTGAAAAGAGAAAGCATGATGCATTTTTAATATCAGTACTATTCTGTTTAAGCTTTGCTTTTCTGCTTATATAACCAGTTCATACGTAGATAAAATATACCATGCTGTTCTTGTTGTATGTCCGTGTTCATACACCTGGTTGGATCCCTACAATTAATTTGCAAAAATTGTTGCACTTGACTGAAATGATTGAGCTTAACTCCTGGGGTTGAAATCCTGAGAAGAAGTCCAGCTGCTTTAAAGGACTGATAGTCCTTGATGTGCAACCACAATTAAGCCTAAAATTTCTGTGGCTAAGCAAGATAGTTAAATGGGTTTTGCCCCATTTTACAGCTTTTCTTGCCACAGTTGGTAAAGTGAAACACTGCAATTGTTAAGTTAGTAAAACGATTGTTAAGTGCATCTGGCTAGCCCAGGGGTAGGCAACCTTGGCTCTTTTATGACTCGTGGACTTCAACTCCCAGAATTCCTGAGCCAGCTATGCATAGCTGGCTCAGAAATTCTGGGAGTTGAAGTCCACGAGTCATAAAAGAGCCAAGGTTGCCTACCCCTGGGCTAGCCCATTGACTGTCCTTGTCTTGTCAGAAAGCCACAAAAGGTGATCACATAAAGCAGGACACTGCAACCATCATACATACATGTCAGTTGCAAAGTCCAAATTTTGATCACGTGACCAGGGGGATGCTGCAATAGTCATAGTGTGAAAAATAGCCCTAAGTCACTTTTTGTAACTTTGAACAATCACTAAATGAATGGGGGTAAGCCAAGGATTACCTATAACAGGTGCTCCCCAGAACACCTTTTCTCAATTTGATCCCAAAAGCTTAAAGCAGTGGTTCTCAACCTTTTTAATGCCGCGACCCCCAACCGGTCGTAAGTCGAGGACTAAACCGGTCGTAGGTCGAGGACTAAACCAGTCGTAAGTCAAGGACTACCCAACCGGTCGTAAGTCGAGGACTTTCCCTGCCCGGGAGCGCCGCGCATGCGTGGTTCCGCCCCCTGCGCCGGCCGAGGCGTAGCTGGCAAGCGGCAGAGACGGAGCAGGCCGACCACCAGCTGGCCCAGCTCAAGGGAGGTAAGGCACCCACCGGAAAAGGGGAAAAAAATGGTGGACAGCCTTGCTTGGCGACCCCCGTGAAATGGTCGATTGACCCCCAAATGGGGTCGCGACCCATAGGTTGAGAACCGCTGGCTTAAAGCTTTATAATTACAAGCATGACCCATTTCATCCTGTCCGCAGCCCATTTGTCCAGTATTGTGTAATGGTTTCAGAAAACCGGTGGTACAGTTTTTTTTCTACATTTAGGAAACAGATGGACAATGTAGCGTGAGCATTTTAAACAAACAAAAAGCAAAGAATCTTGGCAGACTCTCACTTGGGCTTATAATATTGTATATTTTAGTTATGGATAGATGGCTGCGGAGCCCCTCCTTTATCACCTCAAGAGAAAGAAGAAGACTTCTTTGCATCTCATGGCTCTACTCGGGTATAAAATGAATAAAACGTTTTTTAATTTCATGGGATTTTACCTATATGTGAATGATGGGAGGTAAGCTAGCATGGAGTTATTTTCTTTTGTCCGATTTTCTAATACAAGATTAGAACTAGTGAGTTAAGACGCCAAAGTAGAAGGTTCAAACTAGATGTCAGGGGCAACTTTTGGGCTGTGTAAAAATTCACGCTGCCAAATAAAGCAGTGAGAAATCTTCACCAGGAATCTTCAGATAGAAGCTGAGTGGTCACTTGCCAGAGATGGTCTAGTGCAGGAGTCCCCGACCCCTAGACCGCGCCCCACTATCAGGCCATGACCTGTTTGAAACCGGGCCGTGTGAGCGATAGGCAAGCGCGTGCGTGCATGAAGCTCCACTCACATAAGTGGTGGGCAAGCATGTGCGTGCGAAGCTCTACTTGCGCGAGTGGTGGGCAAGTGGAGCTGTGCGCTCGCGTGTGTGCGTGCCACTCAGTGGATCCTGCGTTGAGCAGAGTGTCAGATCTGCCATCACACCACTTCAGCTCTGCTTTAATGGCAGATTGCCATAAAGCATGGGAAGGGGGGATGACAGGAACCAGAAGTGTCGTCCAGAGACAACGGTTGAAATATCCAAGGACATAGGCACGAGAACGGAATGCGAACGCCCACCAAAGAGGCGCCAACCCTTAGGACTGTTACCAAAACACCTAATTTGAACCTTACTGGATACTAACAGAATGACCGGGGGTGGGGGGAAGGCCTGGGAGAAGGGAAAATTACGGGGTTTACGTGGGAATCTTCAGATCTGACTTTGCTTATGCTGTAACCACTTGGCTTTTAGTAAAAGAATACCTTTCACTACAAATGGAGTCGAGGGTCTATCTTTCCTAAATGCCCAAGCTGGGACAGGCCTGACACAGAGGTTTGGACTAGATGACTTTTATGATCCTTTCAAACCCTAATATTCTAATTTGATAATTTCTTTCCTGAATTTATGTGTTTATTATTCTGTTTGTCCACCACCTGGATCTCTTCCCAATCCCAGTCCTTGATGTACCATTTTCTGGGCTTTCTCTCCTC
>NW_015400836.1:0-5896 GCF_001527695.2 Protobothrops mucrosquamatus
TAAGATCAGAAAATCCACCGACATTCAATGTTTCTTACACAACAAAATAGATGGTCACTTTGGTGTTCTTCCTGAATGGTTTACAGTATAAGGAAAAGTGTAGTGATTCATGCAATAGAATCATAACCTTGGCATTTAAATACAAGATTCATACTTGTAAGAATGCATCTTATTCTAAAACTTTGCCAATCCATTCAGTCCAACAACTAACCCCAATTACCAAAGTATCTTCAGAAAGTCCTTGTTTTTGAAATTTTAATCTGACAGAAGAGTTCAGTTGGCTTTTAAATGTGTGTGAGTGTAGTTCTTTTTCACTTCAGCTGCAGAAGCATGGTGCTAAAACCAAAGTTATCTGCAAAATAAATTTGTATAAATGTTGTTATATCTTGCTTTTTAAACAGTTTGCTTTTAAACAAAATAGCTTATACAGTAAATGAGTGAACACAATACTTACTCATAGTATTTTTTTTTAAAAAAAAATGTAAAGAATGAGTTTGTATGTATCAGTCAACCACATAATCCTCTGGGACAAAATCTTTTTTTCCCCATCTAAAAATAGGAAAAGAAAAGAAGTGGAAGATTTTTCCTGGAGATGCTGTAATTAAATCTTCAAGCTTAAATGGATTATAAAAGAGTAATTCATTCTAGGCCATTTAAAAATTTAAAATTCACCCCAGCCCTTTTATTTAGGTTGGAAATGAACAGCTGACCAACCTAATTGATGTAGGATATATCTGAAGTATGATCACCTTGCTTCTACCTACAATTTAGTTGCACTTTGAATCAGCTCGAATGTTCCTGTTATACTTCAAACCACCTCTGTGTAGATTATTAGAACTATCTAAACTCTGTATAATGAGTGCAGGAGTGATTGAAACTAGATTCACTTTCACAAGGTAGGACAGGACCTAGCTGACAATAATTTCCAGACCATTCTAAGAGATAAAGTTTATGCAAGTCAGGCTCAAACAATATTTTTAGTTTTTCAGAAAAAAGTACAAATCTCTCCCAGACTGTATACTTCCATCCAGAAATCCCAAGCAACAGTATCTTGACTGAATTAAGTATCCATTTATTCTTTCTCTTACTGGCTGGTTTCATACCTCTTAATACTGGTTTAGAATTTCAGCTATCTCTCTCCCATCAGTTATAGGGAAGAAGAGTAGATCCAATAAATCTTTACCCTACTTATCCAAATTCTGGTAAAATCTCATCAACCTGATGGTACTGTAGGATAAAGGAACTCTGAGCAAGTTTTCTTCATGAAGTTTCATGCTTCCTGCTCTTTCAATTCTCCTTTCTTCCTATTCCTCCTATTCCTCTCTTGCTCTCTAATTCTCACTGTTCTTTTACCTAATTTTTGCTTTTTAAAGGGGAATCTCTGAACAATTGCCTTAAGATCTATCCCTAATGATTTCACTACTTCATTTAATAGATTTATACATACCAGAAGTGAACAATATCATGCCGGTCTATACTATGGCATCTTTTATTCCTAAAATCATATTTAAGTTCATTTAAATAACAATAACAATTTTTTAAAAATGGCTGAAAATTCTTCTGAGATTTAAATTCTTACACAAAACCTCCTTGATGTCGATCCCAGGAATGCCAAAGCCACATTCAATTTAGTGACTTTTCAAAATAAAGTAATTTTATGGGGTTTCTCTGGCCTTGTTATGAGATTGCTTGATGATGAGCAGTAATTCCCTGAAAAGTTTGATTCCTGAAAAGCACAGGAGGCAAGATGGAGCCACAACAATAGTCCTTTGACATCATTTCCAGTAAAACAAGGGCAGAAACAAGGATGATCCGTTCTTCCAATGTTACTTTGCCAGTGCAACTGACCAATACTGGCTGATGGCATTGTTTAGACATCTGTGAAATAATCTAAAGCTCGCTTAGAAAATAGGGAAGGACTAAGTAAGCAATTAAGGGAAGACTTTGTGAAAAGATTACTTAGCCTAAGAAAGAGAAGACCATGAGAAAACAGCAACCTCAAAATAGTTCCACCCTGGTTTTGTTAGTGTCAAATGGGACCAGAGAAACTTGGGAAGCTTTCAAGATTCTGTTATTCTATCATAGCAAAATACAATGACCACAACTGAGCCCAACATTTCTGTTGTTAAGTGAGACATTTGTTAAGCCCTATTTTACGATTTTTCTTGCCACAGTTGTTAAGTGAATCTGGCTTCCCCATTGTCAAAAGGTCACAAAAGGTGATTACGTGACCCCAAGACACTGCAACCATGATAAATATGAGTCAGTTGCTAAGAATCTGAATATTGATCACATGACCATGGGATGCGACGATGGTCATAAGAGTGAAAAGTGGTCATAAGTTGCTTTTTCACTGCCTGTCAATGCTGCAAATACTGTATATTCTTGCTTTGACAATATGCAGAACTGTCTGGTATTTTTAGGATTAATGCAGAGCAGAAGAGGGTGGGGGGAAAAGCCAGGGAAAGAAAGAGGAAGGAAACCTTTGACCTTCACATTAATTGGATAACGTGATATATGACAGCTAATTTAGGGAGGGAACATGCTGACAATTTAACTGCTCAGAGGAAATTAATTTCAGACCTTAGCATCAACTTCGTTGTGCCTGTGCCAACATTTTGTAACAATAAATTACTTTTAGGGAAATCAATGCCTGGAAGTTCTTTGAAGTGTTTCATTAGCCGGAACCATAACAACGCCATTGTAACTTTGAAAAGTCACTAAATGAACTGTTGTAAGTTGAGAACTACCTGTAATAAAAACATATTATTTTATAGCAATTGGGAATTGACACATGGTTCGGTAGGAATGCAAGTTAAGATCCTTTTGTTTAAAAGCAAATGCTGATTGACAGAAAGAGATGAGATTATAAAATCATAAGGAATCTAAGTACTGGCAAGGTAAACAGAGGCTGTGGTTAAGCTAGCAAACAGCTTTTGATTGTTTGTCCCAAATGCACTTTCTCAGTTTTTTCCTTGAAAACCTTTCTCTTCTCATCCAAGATGATTCTTCAGATTGAACTGAAAATATTTTTGGGATGAGAAGCAAAACACCTCAAGGGAAAAAAAAAACAACTAAGAAAATCCAGTTGCCTTTCAAAAAGCACCTTTGGGACAACCATGACCTGGATGATTGAGAATCTCTGTTAAGTCCGGAGAATAATGGCGCTTGAGACGAAGCATTTCTAACAAGTCTTTATTCTCTGCTTCCAATCTACGAACAACCCGAGCAGAGGCACGCAGGCCTCTATTTATACCTTCTGATCCCCGGGCAAATCCAACCAATCATAAGGCGGCCTTTTCCCGCCTTGCGCATGCGCGCAAGGCCGGCACCACTCAGTCTGGTCCCGGGCAGCTTTTGCAAATGCCCGGGACTCTTGCAACGTCCCGAGCCTGCTTTTGCAGGCTCAGGACACAACAATCTCCATAGACTATTGATTCTTTAGATTAACCTCTCACTAAAGGAGAATGCATTAGGATTCAAGTGGCTGTGATGTGGGTTGCTCACAGCCCTTATTCTGCATGAGTCAATTGATGTCTGAAATAGTTGGAGAAAATGAAATAACATGCAAACTTGGGCAGGACGTACCATTTTTCTTCAGACCTGAAATGCTTTAAAGGAAATATTCTGAGGCTTGTTCACCAGTTGTTCAAGTAGGGTATTCTTTGGCAGGTAGCAAAGTAGCTAGCTTATCTATCAATAGCATCTAGGCCTGTTGCTGCTAAGGTAAACTCTATAAAGCAGGTGTAATGCAGGATGTGGCTTGGAATATTTTTGCCTAAATGATTTCCTGTGGGTTTGAAGGCTATACACCCTCAAGAAAATCTCCAAAATACAAGATAGAAGATACATCAAAACATGCCTTGGAGGAAAACCCCTTGAGTTAACTGCACACTTCCCCTTTGAGCCTCACTATCAGCGCATCAGAAAGACCGAATCTAGCAACTGTCACACTGCTGCATTACAAGACAGGTATAATTTAAATGGCTTTATCCTGCAACAGTTTGGTGCACATTGTCTGGACTGATGCTCGGATCATTCAGGACTACAGGGAATTTAGAAAGGTGAACGTCACATGTTTTAAAAATTCACATATTAAACATAAACTTCTGTTGTAGAATACTTAAGACAACTAGCTGGAAAGCCCCAGATTAAAATCTCACTTCAAACAAGAAGTGACAATTTGTGGGCTGAAGTCCAACCAGTATCCTTTCAGTCTCAATCATCATGCTAAATAACCATTTGACCTAACTTAAAGGATCCTTTCAAGAATTCCAGGCTTTTAATAGATGTATAGGTAGCTTCCCCTTTCTACCAAATTTCAGATCTCTTCTATATCTTGTAACTGAAAGTACAATTCAAACATTTACTTAAAAATAATTGGTAGTCCAACAAAATTACTTTATAACATAAAAGTAGGATGCTCAGCTTATTGAACATATGTTGTCATGAAAATTAATGGATGTTTTTAGACTACTTGTGATGCAACAGTGGATAGATATTATTTTTACTATCCAAAGATTGCACCAGGTAAACAAAAGGTTGTTTTTTTAAAAAAAATCAAACTGGGTTTCCAAACCACTAGGTTTGGGGGAAATTAATAAAGGTAAATTTAATAGGGTTCAGTTGTAAATGCCAAGTATTTGTTCAGTCCCAATATTTATTGAAAAGTTCTTAACAGAAGGAAGTTCTATGGAACTAATTTGTTTATTAAGTTTATTAAATTCTATGCATTTATTGTCTGCTTCTAATTGGATATTTGGCCTTACCACTCTTCACATTCACTTTGTTTTGGGATAGCTGCTTCTCTTTATTTTCCTTGTTCTTGCACTTTTTTCTCCCAGAATTATTCAGAGATTTTTGAGCTGTTTTTCCTTTCCCTTCCTTTGAGTTTATATCCCAATTTTTTATTTTGAGAGTTCAAGGCATCATATGTTGGGGTCTCTCCTAATTTTATTCCCACAATAACTTTTTATCAGGTAGGTTGGACTAAAGCAGGGGTAGTCAACCTTGGCTCTTTTATGACTCGTGGACTTCAACTCCCAGATTTCCTGAGCCAACTGTGCTGGCTCAGGAATTCTGGGAGTTGAAGTCCACGAGTCATAAAAGAGCCAAGGTTGACTACCCCTGGACTAAAGTCTAGCCAGGGTGTTTTGTGGTTAATAGGGGCTTGAAACTGAGTCCCCAAGCCATAACCAATGCCTTTACCACGATATCATACAGCTATCATTATGGAAAGTGTAGAGAATGGAACACATATACACATCATATACATGCGATTTTTCCCTTCTCCATTCATCGTAATTCCTGGTATGGGTGCATGATTTGTAGCACGAACAGAATAAAGTACAAACCGCAGTTTGCTCCTCAGCATTCATAAGACATGTGAACATTTTTACAAGAAATAAAATGGGAAGCTACCAGTTTGTCCTTAAGTTTACTATTTACATAAATGAGAAGGGTAAGAGAACAGCTACCTAAAGGACAACGTTCAGATGCTATATTTGATTTCAATAGCTGTAATGAAATAAATTAGCCTTCTACAACCCTTGAAATGAGTTGAGATTCCATAATTTTTAGACAGCTTTGAGAAATATAGCCCCAGTGTACTTGGGGGGCAAAAGATTAGAGAGGAGAATTGTACAGGTTATAATGACAAAATACTGGTAAATGGAAAATATGTCAGTGCACTGCTGGATTATTTATTTATTTATTTATTTATTTTCTTAAATTTATATGCCGCCCTTCTCCCCATGGGACTCAGGGCGGCTCACAGCATATTAAAACATTGTACAAAAAGAAATTTTCCCCTGCTAAAAACCAATTAAAATCCAAATATTAGTAGCTGTGGCTCTTTAAAATTGTTTAAAAATTGTCCCTATTTAAAACTCACCTT
>NW_015400837.1:0-5896 GCF_001527695.2 Protobothrops mucrosquamatus
CCTGTTCAAGGTTGACTCAGCCTTCCATCCCTCTGAGGTTGGTAAAATGAGGACCCAGATTGTTGGCGGCAATATGCTGACTCTGTAAACTGCTTAGAGAGGGCTGTAAAGCACTGCAAAGTGGTACCATGTTTCCCCGAAAATAAGACCGGATCTTATATTAATTTTTGCTCCAAAAGACGCATTAGGGCTTATTTTCTGGTTAGGTTTTATTTTAGGGAAATACAGTACTAAACGCGTCTGTCTGGCTGATGATCTTAATTGGAGATTATTTTGGGGGTGGGGCTTATATTACAAGCATCCTGAAAAATCAGGCCCGGGTTTATATTCCAGCTGGGTCTTATTTTCGAGGAAACACGGTATATAAGTCTAAGTGCTATTGCTATTGCTAAAATACATGTAGAGTACATAGTGGCTCTTCCTTCTATAATACTTAACCTGTTGCTTTTTGTGGTGGGTTATTTAGTCATCTGATGAAGATGGCATGTTACCAGAAGAGATATCTGGACAACAAACTGTTTAGAACTTTGAAGATAAAAAAATATTCAAGGCATATCTAGACAAGCCCTTCCTGGTTGCTATAAACTTCCAGGAGCTGCACCCAGATCCAAAAATGCTCTCCCTCTTCCACAAGTGATGTTGTTTTGTTTTGTTTTGTGCCTTCTAGTCAGTATTGAATCCTGGCAACTATCTGGACAAGCCCCTGCAGTTTTCTTGGCAAACGTTTCTGAAGCAGCTTTGTTTTTGCTTGCTTCCTAAGGTTAAGAGAGAGCGAGAGTAACTGGCCCAAAGTCACTCAGCTGGCTTTATGTCTGATGTGAGATTAGAACTCATAGTCTCCTAGTTTCTAACCTGATACCTTAATCACTACACCAAATTGGGTCTCATATACCATATTTACCTGAAAAAAAAATCTGAATTTAAGATAGGTTCTCAGGAAGAATTAGATGAAACAAATCTGTTATAGTACAAAACCCAATTTTCTTTTCAGCTCAATATAGTATGTGAGCTTGCAAATAGTTTTTACTCCTATTCTCAGGTCAGATTGTTTACTGAACAGCAGGACTTCATCTTGTTGAGGCTGAACCTCAGGTTATTCACATAGGTTTTGGTTCATCAGGGCATCTAGGTAGCATTTTAGCTTAGGGAATATGGAACACCACCACCAGAAGACAAGGTGACTAGGTATCTAAGCCATTGTATTATTATTATTGTTTATTATTATTGTTTATTATTGTTTATTATTATCATTATCATTATTATTATTATTATTATTAGTAATAGTAGTAGTAGTAATATACTAACTTCTGTGTGGTTCGCAAGCAACATTAAAAAAATAAAATAATACAATAATATATAAGAATAAAGGAGAGCAAACCAGAGAGGAGCAAAAAATAAATCCACCACACCTAAAAGGGGGCATCGCTGCCCCTTGCCAAAGACCTTGAGACTAGAAGACTTAAACATTTGGCTCTATCTTACCAAATGAAATTCAATGGTGAAAAAAGTAAGGTTCTACATTTAGGCAAGAAAAACCAAATGTACAAGTATAGTATAGGGGGTACCTTGCTCAATAGTAGTAACTGTGAGAGGGATCTCAGAGTCCTAGTGGACAATCACTTAAATATGAGTCAGCAGTGTGTTGCAGCTGGCAAATAAGCCAACACAGTGCTAGGCTGCATTAACAGAGGGATAGAATCAAGATCACGTGAAGCATTAGCACAACTTTATAATGACTTGGTAAGACCACACCTGGAATACTGCATCCAGTTTTGGTCACCATGATGTAAAAAAGATGTTGAGACTCTTGAAAGAATACAAAGAAGAGCAACAAAGATGATTAGAAGACTGGAGGCTAAAACATATAAAGAACAGTTGCTGGAATTGGGTATGTCTTTTTAATGAAAAGAAGAACTAGGGTTGACATGGTATCAGTATTACATTAGCCAAGGGATTGCCACAAAGAAGAGGGAGTCAACCTATTCTCCAGAGCAGGAGCCTTCAAACTTGGCCCTTTTATGATTTGTGGACTTCAACTCCTAGAATTGCTCAGCCAGCGTGCCTGGCTGAGGAATTCTGGGAGTTGAAGTCCACAAGTCATAAAAGGGCCAAGTTTGAAGACCCCTGCTCCAGAGCATCTGAAGGCAGGACAAGAAGCAACGGATGGAAATTAATCAAGGAGAGAAGCAACCTAGAACTAAGGAGAAATTTCCTGACAGAACAATTAATCAGTGGAAGGACTTGCCTCCAGAAGTTGTGGGTGCTCCAACACTGGATGTTTTTAAGAAAAAAGTGGACAACCATTTGTCTGAAAAAGTATAAGGTTTCCTGCCTGAGCAGGGGATTGGACTAGAAGATCTCCAAGGTCCCTTCCCTTATTCTATTATTCTGCCTAGAGAAAGAGCAGCAGACTGGGGGAATCAAGCAGATTGCAGAAGAACCCTCATTCCAGAGGGCAGGCATCATAAGACAGAAAACAAGCTTCTGATACCCAATGTGGTAGTCTTTCTCAGCTTTATTTTACTGTGTATGTAGCAAACCCTACATACGTGTGTTGCTGTTGGACTTTATTCATTTTTAAAACATTTGTATGGCTGTTCAACTCAGAACATGTGACTTGATTGTATACAAAGCAAACAAAAGAAACATAACTAATGCAAAACAACATACCCTATTAAAAGTTACTAAAACAATAAAATGGCTGTCAGAACTATTTCCCGGTTCTTTACTCATTGATTGGGATTATAGGCAGGTCAGATGATGGGTTGCCATGAGCCCAGTGGAATCAATGCTGGAGAACAAAAAAATGAGGTATGCATTTTCTGCTCAGTGATCGTAATAAAATATTTTGATTTGAATGAAGTATATACAAACTGATTGAGTGAAATGGTCTTTTTATCCCTCATATCTCAACTGCCAAATCTAATGTAATGATCAATATTTCACCCCAAAAAGTGAAATAGTATCCCGCTTTCCTCTTATATTGGAACAGCATCCAAATGTGTAGTGACATCCAAATGTAAAATGTAATGAAAATGACAACTGCAGTCTGCAGCATGTTGAGCAGTTTCTTCAGGTTTCCCCATCATCTTGTTTAATATGTTTGCCTTGTTGAGCAAGCACGTCTCCTAAAAGCTTCATCTCAAATGTTCGTTTTCACTTTTTGTTATGTTTAGCATGCAATTGGCAATTGGCACCTGGATTTGAATGGAACTCAGCATGGCCTCTGCTATTGATTAATTTGTGCTAATTAAAAACAGCAGTGATTCTGCAGGGGAAAAAAAGATCTGTAAGTGTCAATAAATTACAGAAAATTTCTCAGATTAAAGTTTGCCAATTTCTGCCTGAAAATAACTAAACAAATGTTAATGGCCTTTCTCAAAGAACTGGAGGCTTCTGCAGGGATTCTGGAAGAATCACAAAACTGTTTGTCAAGCCTCTTATTGAGTTATTTAGGGCACGTTCCCTCCAGCTCTCTCCTTCTCCCTGGGATTTGTCCAAGGAAAATTCACACTTTTCACACTAGATCTAAAGTTAAGTTATTGGTTAGTGTTTTATTTCAGGTGGAAAGAGGTGAAAAAACTCACCTCCTAACAAAATACTCATGGTGGCTTCTCAACTTCATTTATTTATTATTAAATTTGTATGCCACCCTTCATGCTGTCCAAAGTGATTCTGGACAGCTTAAAGTATGTTGGGATAATTAGAGATATTTGGGAATGGTACAGTTCAAGATGAATTTCAATCCCTTTTCAGGCCCAGCCCTGCTAAAGGAATTGACCTTATTACCTGGTTGATGATCTTCATGGGAACCTGCCAAGTACATCCATTGATTTGTCATATCTCTTAAAGGCTTTTGATAGCATTTGTGCTGGGCCATCTTGCCCAGCAGAACTTGTGATTACCAAGCCTCTTCTGTTTACACCAATATTTAACATGTACATAGAATTTCTGGAGTTCAGAGAGACTGCTGATGTTTGAATTGGCTCCTAGTAGAGAGTTTTTTCTTTGTTTTTTAATGGTGATAAGCAAATATATTCAACTCTAAATTACGTAGTATATATTAAGTACACTAAAATATACTCTCATTTATTTATGATTGGGGAGAGGCAGGGTAGGGATAGAGTACGGGTCGGCAACCCGTGGCTCCGGAGCCGCATGTGGCTCTTTGAGCCTTTTCCTGCGGCTCCCAGCCTCCTTCTGCCATTTGCAGAAACAGAGACAGAGACAGAGAGAGGCACTTGCACTTGCACTTCCCTTCTCTCTCTCTCTCTCTCTCTCTCTCTCTCTCTCTCTCTCTCTGTGTGTGTGTGTGTGTGTGTGTAAAAAAGAGAGTGGCCTCACACTGTTCTCCGACAAGCTGACAAGTTTATTGGTCAGGCATTGGTCGGGGCTCCTGCTTTGCTGCGTCTCCACAGGAAGCAGGAAGCAGCAGAAAGCAGAAAGTAGCAGCTCTCTCTCTCTCTCTCTCTCTCTCTCTCTCTCTCTCTCTCTCTCTCTCTCTCTCTCTCTCTCTCTCTCTCTCTCACACACACACACACACACACACACACAAACACACACACACACACACACTGAGTGGGGAAAGAGGACTGGCAGACCAAGAGCAGGAGAGAGCCAGTCCAATAAGAATGTGTGTCAGCTTGTCAGAGAACAGCGTCAGTCCAGCTGGCCAGGTGAGCAGAAGATTGGAGAGAGGGGGAGAGAGAGGGGGGAGGAAGGGAAAGAGAGGGAGGGAGTGAGAGATAGAGTGAGAGAGAGAGAGAGAGAGAGAGAGAGAGAGAGAGAGAGAGAGAGAGAGAGAGAGAGAGAGAGAGAGAGAGAGAGAGAGAGAGAGAACTCATGCACAACAGCCTCTATTTCTTTTTAATTAAACTCTTCAATCAAGCCCGCATCTCCGGTGCACGCAAATGCGCACGAGAGTTTTGCGGCTCCCAGTGTTTTCTTTTCTGTGGGAAACGGGTCCAAATGGCTCTTTGAGTGTTTAAGGTGGCCGACCCCTGGGATAGAGGAAGTAAACAGGAAAGAAGCAAAGTGCTTTCAGATGGATACAAAGGAACTTCTCCAATAATATTAGAACTTGAGACCATCTAATGAAGGTAGAAGTTTCAATATTCATAAAAGAAAAGACTTTCTCAGTCAGAGAACAATGACATAATAAATTTTTTCCAATGGTATCCACTAATCTGAATAGTAAGAGGAGGTGCTCTAATTTCTCAGAGGAGAAAGAATCCATGGTCCCAGTCATATCAGGGACTACTTACTTTTCCGTATTAGTTGTTGAAGAACACAAATAGAAAATACATGTGGAGAATACCACTTTGGTAGAAAACACAATGTGATAATTATGCTGGTGTTGATGTTTCTGATATTGTTTTTATGAAATGCACGCTTACATTTTTATGGAACAGGTTTTGCCTCAGTGTTTCTGTGATGTTTTAATTGTATTTTTTAAACACTTGTTAATTGGATGTTACTGTTGCTACTTTTTTTACTGTTTGTGGTGAGCTGATTTAGACTATTTTAGGAGCGATAGGAGGCACATTTTAAACACACACCACAAGCAACTAAGTAATAATTGTCTCCAGAAGTTCTTAGCTGGGTGGGCAATAATCATCCCAGCTTGCCATATGATTGCTAGATCATGGGGACCACTGACAGGTCAAACTCACATCAGAAGAAGGGAGGGTGGAGCCCTAACACAAAGATACAGCAGATGGAAAGGCAGGCAAGCAGCCAGGAGACAATACAATAGGCAGAAAAGATTAGATAAAGAAGGCAGGACACAATAGAAGTCAATAAATTAATCTGGAGAATTTATATCCATATCAAATCAGTGTAGAGCATGACTTGATGAAGATGATGAGATGGACTTAGAAATTTATCCAGAAGTTCT
>NW_015400838.1:0-1523 GCF_001527695.2 Protobothrops mucrosquamatus
GTACTGTATCTAGACCATTACACTGTACAACAAAACAGTAAGTTAATCAATACATTTCCTAACATCAACACAGCCATAACAAAACTTGTTTATTTTTATCCTGCCTCTACTATTTTTTTTAACTAACTCAAGGTGCTGAACACATCTACTATTCCTTCCTTTTCCTATTTTCCACACAACAACTCAGTGAGGTAGGCTGGGCTGAAGGAAGAGTGACTGGCCCCAAATCACCCAGCCGATGACTTTTTAACCTTTTTAATTTATTTATTTTTAAATTTAAATGTTTAAACTTATATGAAATAGTAGCAACAATAGTTCTTCCAACTTTATGGGGGCTCTACAAATAGGTATGTGTTTGAGCTGAATTTCCAGTTATGATAACCTTTGAAGATTCCAAACTATCAATATTAACAGAGCAAGGACAACTGACAAAGTGGAGACCTAATACAAGCCATTTAAGAGGCCCTGATTAATTGCACCTTGCACTAATTGGGGTATCATCCTTTCCTCAAAAGCATACAATGCAGAACGATAGTCCAGCGACTTCCAGAGCAGTAGAAAAATCTCAGAGTATTGCACCAATCTCGTGCAAGTTCCATCCCTTTGGACAGGGACGGCGATACCACAGAGGGTAGTGCTTTCACGGTGGGTTTGAAACAAACAGGTAAATTGTTTTTTTTTTTTAAATAGCTGCATTTTAAGCAGGACAGTTGCAACCATCCTAGGGATCAAACCTAAAGGGCCATCTCAACTTTGAAGCTGATCTAAAAGACAACAACCCAACAAAAGCGCTGATTTCTATCTAACAAAATGAAATTCAATGGTGAAAAAAGTAAGGTTCTACATTTAGGCAAGAAAAACCAAATGTACAGGTATAATATAGGGGGTACCTTGCTCAATTAGTAGTAGCTGTGAGAGGGATCTCGGAGTCCTAGTGGACAATCACTTAGATATGAGCCAGCAGTGTGCTGCAGCTGCCAAAAAAGCCAACACAGTGCTGGGCTGCATTAACAGAGGGATAGAATCAAGATCACGTGAAGTGTTAATACCACTTTACAATGCCTTGGTAAGGCCACACTTGGAATACTGCATCCACTTTTGGTCACCACGATGTAAAAAAGATGTTGAGACTCTAGAAAGAGTACAGAGAAGAGCAACAAAGATGATTAGGGGACTGGAGGCTAAAACATATAAGGAACGGTTGCTGGAATTGGGTATGTCTAGTTTAATGCAGAGAAGGACGAGGGGGGACATGATAGTAGTGCTCCAGTATCTCAGGGGCTGCCCCAAAGAAGAGGGAGTCAAGCTATTCTCCAAAGCCCCCGAAGGCAGGACAAGAAGCAACGGATGGAAACTAATCAAGGAGAGAAGCAACCTAGAACTAAGGAGAAACTTCCTGACAGTTAGAACAATTAACCAGTGGAACAACCTGCCTCCAGAAGTGGTGAATGCGCCAACACTGGAAGTTTTTAAGAAGAGACTGGACAGCCATTTGTCCGAAATGGTATAGGGTTTCCTGCCTG
>NW_015400838.1:4345-5894 GCF_001527695.2 Protobothrops mucrosquamatus
TTTTTTTTTTTATATCTAGTAGCTGTCAACATTTCAGCTATGTCTTTTTAAAGGGAGAAAAAAAAAAGCCAACTTCTGAGCAATATTTTTTTCCAAGCTGTTTCATTTATAATATAACATTTAAAGGCTTCTCTCCTCTTAACATCTTCTTGTTTTCTTTATGATTATCATCACAACTAAATTTGAAGCTCTATTAAACTTGCATGTCGTTAGAGTTTCTCTTCTCTCAATTTGTTTAACATATAAAACTAATGTTTTTTAAAATAAGTTTTAATGCCTGGTACCTCCAAGAAAAGATTTCCCCCAAATCCTAGATCTGTTGCTGCTAGGACCAAAATGTGAACAGGCCATCGGCTTGCACTCAGGATGTGCTCTTATTTTTAACAATTATTGTTATTCTTCTTCCTTCTTCTCTTTTTCCTTCTCGTCCTCCTCCCTCTCCCTCTCCTTCACCTTCTTCTTTTTTACAACTGAAGTTGTAATGGATATGGCAGCGATCAATTATTTTGGGCAGAATTTGGGATTTTTTTCTCATATTTGGGAGTGTATTTACTTTTTCAGCAAGAAATACTGTAGGTTCAGAGGCTCGTGTTTCTTAATGTTGGGGAGATATATTTTTTTATCAAAATTAGCTGGAAAAAGCATAACTGTAATCCAGAAATTTCCTGATGAAATTTAGCAACATGATCTGCAAAAAAAAAAAAAGAGTCCAAATAATTAAACACACCAATAATTTACCGAGAAAGTTTATTGCAAGCAATATTATGATTCTCCAGTTTCTCACAAGGTTTTTTATTTCTGAATCTGGCTGCAAATTGGTTTTTTGTTTTTTTTTTGTACTTGTCTTTTTTTCTTACTCTGTCTTGCACATTTGTGCTCACTCCACAGACCATGCACACTCTTGTCTGTTGTTCTATTGTTTCTGTCGTTCTTTCTTTTCACTTCTAAAAGGATGTAGAAGATTGTGGGTGCCTGCACAGGGCACCTCCGTCCCTTCATCTTTGAGAGAATCATTATGGGATGCCTTGCAACCCTGTGGGCAAACAAAGCCGCCATCCAGGCAAAGCAGTTTTTTTTCTACCCCATGTTGGCTTTCTTTTCAAAGAAATAAGAAAAAAGCACCACTGTCCGATAAGACGGGGTTAGAGAGCCCTGGAGGAGTGTAGAAGAGCAACTACGTAATGACGGAAGAAGTAGTAGAAGGGTAAGCAGCAGTATTTCCATGACTCCTACAGTTCTTGCTCACTGATCTTCTCCAAGACCCCAAACTCTCTCTTCCTAACAACATTCTCACACTGAACTTTCCCAGAAAAGTGCAAAAAAAAAATAGCCTGGGTTGAAGCCTCATCCTTGGGAAAATGCGTCGGTCAAGACCCATGGTGCCCAATTATATCTGCATTGTTTTTGCTGAAAGCCTTTTTCGGGAGGAGGAGGAGGAGGAGGAGGAGGAGGTGGATGGATGGATGGATGGATGGATGGATGGATGGATGGATGGATAGATAGATAGATAGATAGATAGATAGATAGATAGATAGATAGATAGATAGAT
>NW_015400839.1:0-5894 GCF_001527695.2 Protobothrops mucrosquamatus
AAAAAAAATCTGATAAATTCTGAGCAACAATGATTTTTTATGGTTTTACAACCAGTTGGCTCATTGGTATGAGTTTGTGAAGTTCATTCTTGATCCTGATCAATAAATCTTGAACCAACTGAGTTTTTGTAATAGAACTCATTGAAGAAGAAAACTCCGTGGATTTGATTGCTTTCCTTCAGTTTTTGAAATGTAAAGGAGAAACGCGGAGCTGGAATAAAGATTTCGTTCTCTTTGAGTTTGAGTCAGCGTAGTGCGCATTATGTCATTCAGCCTGATTCAGAGCTCTTTGTTTTTAACCTCTTTATGAGCAACTGGTCCGAGTGCCTTCCTGTAAACCCTAATTTAGTTTTTACACACACAGCTGAAGTGTACATCACCTTCTCGTTCAGGCATCTCTGTTAGGATTGTATCAGCATTTCCATTACAGCACGAACATGACTAACATTACCCTTGATTTACAGTATATGCTTGCATCCTATGCTGCCAATATTGTTTGCCACAGTTATGCAGAGCTACAGGTAGATTGGTCTAATGTCTCCAGGGGACCTTTTTTCAAGTGCCCCCAAATCTCCTCCTCATGTTTTCAAGCACAGCCTTTTCAGCAGGCACTTTTACACTGCAGCAGATTCTTGGTATGTATGACTAACTTAGAATGTGGCTTGTACTGTATGCAAGCCACATACTAAGTTAGATAGGCTCTGCAGTTTGTCAAGCATTGTACAGCTCATCTTTCAATTTCCTTAAGCCTCATCAAATGCCAAGACATAAGACGTTTTGGTTATTTTTGGAGATGGGCTGTAATACAGATACACAGAATATTGATGGGATGGGTGCCAGTTTCATACGCTTCTGCAGGGAAACATCAAAATGCTCCTCTGTTTGTTTTGAATGGCATGAAATCCCTTCTGTTAGTCCACAAGAAGAAACAGGGGCGACATGCTAATAGTATTCCAGTATTTGAGGGGTTGCCACAAAGAAGAGGGCGTCAAACTATTCTCCAAAGCATCAGAGGGGAAGACAAGAAACAATGGTTGGAAACTGACTAAAGAGAGAAGCAACCTGGAATTAAGGATAAACTTTCTAAGAGTGAGGACAATTAACCAGTGGAACAGCTTGCCTTCAGAAATCATGGGCGCTCCATCACTGGAGGGTTTTAAGAAGAGACTAGACAGTCACTTGTCTGAAATGGTATAGGTTCTCCTGCTTGAGTAGGGGGCTGGACTAGGAGATCTGTGTTCCAGTGTTCCAATATCTCAGGGGTTGCCACAAAGAAGAGGGAGTCAAGCTATTCTCCAAAGTACCTGAAGGCAGAACAAGAAGCAACGGATGGAAACTGACCAAGGAGAGAAGCAACCTAGAACTAAGGAGAAACTTCCTGACAGTTAGAAAAATTAATCAGTGGAACAACTTGCCTCCAGAAGCTGTGAATGCTCCAACACTGGATGTTTTTAAGAAGAGATTGGACAGCCATTTGTCTGAAATGGTGTAGGGTTTCTTCCCTGAGCAGAGGGTTGGACTAGATGACCTCCAAGGTCCCTTCCAACTTTATTATTATTAAGAAACCTCCAAGGTCCCTTCCAGCTCTATTCTATTCTATTCTATTCTATTCTATTCTATTCTATTCTATTCTATTCTATTCTATTCTATTCTATTCTATTCTATTCATAGCTGCTGATCTCAGTACTTCCTTCAGAAATTCTGCATTAAGCCTCTGTATAAAGAACCATTGGTAGGCTGGGAATGGGAACGGAGCCCTTTAGTATATCCATTAATTTTTTGCCACGAATGGCTTTCGTGATCTGTTCTAAAACATGATGGAGTTTGTTTGTTGGGGAAATGATACTCTTGTTGAGGGATGCGAGCAGAGATTAATCAAGGATTAATCACAGAATTATAACTGGTTTCTCGAGGGATGAGAGTGCTTCCTCACCTCAAAACGAAGGAGCTTGTCTTCATGGTTAAAAACGATCTCTTGAAAAACCTCTTGTAATTGAATTGTTGGGTTTTATTTTTAATAAATATATCATTTCAGCCTTTCTCCCCTTCTCAAGGCAGTTAAATTACAGTTTCTGTATATATATGTAGTGCATCTATGCTCTTCTCAGAAGAAAGCTCTACTGTCACTTCTATTCACATATGCTTGATATATTTATATTAAATTACTATCTATTTGTAAAAAATTAAGTTTCCCAATTTCTTCACTATCTGGATTCAATTTGCCTATTAATGACTCCTCCCCAAACAGTGGCCTGGTTAATTCCAGAATTACCAAATATTTGGAGAGATCATACATCAGGTTTTGATGGGTCTACATGTTGCTGTTCAACTTGGCTTAAAGCAGGGGTCTTCAAACTTGGCCCTCTTATGACTTGTGGACTTCAACTCTCAGAATTCGTCAGCCAGTGGGCCCAGGAATTCTGGGAGTTGAAGTCCACAAGTCATAAAAGGGCCAAGTTTGAAGACTCCTGGTTTAAAAGAAGGTTCTACTGATTTTGCTATGATTTTGTGTTATGGTAGTTACAGCAGGTCACTTTAAAATAAATTTCCAATGCATCAATGAATGACATGAAATATACTTGAAGTTGGTTCATATGCACGAGTTCTTCTTTATCATTGGATGCGCACACCACACCATTAAGCTACGGCTTAGTGAGAGTTAGAACCAGGTTCCAGAAAGACGATGAATTGCTTCTCCTTTTAGAAATCTGATTTCATCAATGAAAGCATAGATTCTCCGTCCATTGTTATGCCATTAAGCTTGGTATGAGTGGCTTATTCTGTTTTCTTGAAGACGTTTAAGTGCTAATTATCACCGCTAATTGCCTATCTAATGATGTCTACTGGCAGCTCTTTGTTGTGAGCTGGAGAACTTTCTTTTCTCCTTGGGCTTAACCCGACACAATTGCATCCGTACCAGTTCCCTTCCCTTCTGGTATTCAAGCACATTGTTAAAGGTATGCTTGTTTCTGTCATCTGCAACTGAGATTCTGATAGGATAAGGCAGTGATGGCGAACCTTTTAGAGACCGAGTGCCCAAAAACTGGCCCCACCCCTGCTCCACCTCCTGCCCTGCCCCTGCCCCGCCCTCATCCCCTACCCTGCCTGCCCGCAGGGCCACTCACCACCTCCAGGGCCCACCACAGATCACCCAGGCAGCCCAGCAGCGCTATGGCGGTCACGCCCTCTGCCCACGCCCTGCAGCATCAACTGTGCATGATGGGGTGTGAGGGCAGAGTCTTGTCTATGCTGCCTGGCTGCCATGTCTTTGGCTGCGCTGCTCCATGTGGGCCACGCTCAGGGGCAACTCTCCTTCAGGGGGGCTGCTGGAGAGGAGGGGGTCATGGGGGGAGGCGAGGCTGGGGCAACGGCACGTGTGCCCACAGAGAGGGCTCCAAGTGCCACCTCTGGCACCCGTGCCATAGGTTCGCCACCACTGGGATAAGGTCTTTTTAAAAAAATATTTTGTGAAACTCTGATCTTCTATTAGCCAAATGGTCACATTCGTGGCACTGTTACAAATATAATTTTGATGGTCTGCTATTGCCGTGCATGGAATTTTAGATTATTTTACAATTCAAAGATGTAAACTTGTTTATAGCAGAAGCAGAGTGACGTGATATCTCAGATGCAAAACAGCTATTTTCTTTGGATATCTGTTTCTGTTCTAGAAGTAACCTCTAGCATGCCTTGGAAAGCCCACTTTCTTTTTATCTGAGGTCAGCTTTCTTTTATTTCCTTTTTGCTTCTCCTTATAAGATTGCTAGGCTGCTTCATCTTAGGCCCATCTTTCATTGGTGCATCTTACAGTTTAATTTACCTCATAGTCTTATCCTTCACGTCAATCCTTTGTTCTTTGATATGTCTTCTGTGTGCATTTGAATCTGGGTAGTTAAATCCACTGGCATCTCTCCTGTCCTTTCCTTTTTTTTTTTTTTAAAGCACTGCCTGATGCTTGGGGCTTTCTCCCAGATGCATTTAGAGAACCCCATTCCAAATGTCAGAATCGAAAGCAAATTTTATGTTTCAATTTGCAGATGGTCTGGTCTTTCCCTCCCCGTATAGTTATATGCACAGCTCTCCACCTTTGTTCTCCAGATTGTTCGGATGTCCATTAACAGTAATAGGAGCTTGTTAGCCAGGTAAAAAGACCATTCGTTCATCTCACCTGCTTTCAGTACGAGCCCATTAAAATGTAGGAAAGGGGAGTTCAACAGGAATACAAAGAAGAAAAAAATAGCAAAGGAATTAATTTTGATTTATTAGTGAAACACTAAACCGCCGCTCAGAATGGAAGCCAGATTGACAGCCATGGGAATCTTTAAAAAAACACCCCTTTATTTGCTGACAGAGCAAGGGAGGGCATCATCTTTTTCCCTCTTGAGTTTCTCTCATCCTGTCTATAGTTAACCAAGCTCTTTGAGATGATTGGGCTCATTGAGAAATGGGGGGGGGGCTTCACAAGGGGCAAATGCTCCATTGTGCTTATGAATGGGTGAAAGCGTCAAGCATCTTCCATACAGTAACTAAATCCATAGCAGGTGACCTAGTTAGGCTCTCAGCATTTGTGTGGCGTGAAATTTGAAAGAGGCGGGGTTGAATATGACACTTCCTTAAAAAAGGCACCATCATGCTCCCAGATGTCTCCATGAACATAGTTCGGGGGGGAGGAGTTTAATCTTCTCCATTTTGGTCCTCATCAAACATACACACATTACTTTAATGCTGAACACAAGCAAAGAGTTAATGGAATACGGCATGACACAACTAACTTAATATACAGCTCAACACTGAACCCCAAAGGCCTTTGTTGAATACAGGTAGTCCTCGACTTACCACAGTTCATTTAGTGGCCGTTCAAAGCTACAACGGCATTGAAAAAAGTGACCTATGACTGTTTTTCAACCTTACGACCCCCATGGTCACACGATCAAAATTCAGACGCTTGGCAACCGACTCTTATTTAGGACGGTTGCAGTTCCCCAGGGTCATCTGGTCACCTTTTGCAACCTTGGTACAAGCAAAGTCAATGGGGAAGCTAGGTTCACTTAACAGCCATGTTACTAACTTAACCGCTGCAGTGATTCACATAACAACGGTGGCCAGAAAGGTCGTAAAATGAAGCAAAATTCACTTAACAAATGTCTCAGCAACAGAAATTCTGGATTCAGTTGTGGTCGTAAGTCAAGGACTACTTGCACACAAGCTCAGATTACAGAGACTCAGTGGTTTTAGGGTGCTACAGCTTGGCTTCCAGTAGATGAGGCACACCTGAATTTCTTTTCTCCGAGCTCTAAACAATTACAAGCAGTCCTTTAAAAAGAGTTTTGCACAACAACTTGGAAGTCTGCCATGGTGTGCAGCTCTATGGCTGTAGCCATATGGCTTGTGATGTTGGGATTTAATTTCAGTTTATCTTTAAAATATTGATCAGTGATCATGTGTAATTGCTTTAAAATCAAGTCATGGGCTACCCAGAGCCACCTGGAAAGGCAGTTGTCTCTTTGATATAAACGCACGAGGAATTTTACAATGTGTGGATTGTCAATTCTCTTGAGGAATTCAATCAGCAACAAAATAGATCTGCTGGACATTTATTTGGAATTTTGGCCTATCTTTCCCTGCCACAAAGAGTACTCAAAATGAATTACGATCTTTAAAATCAGTGGAGTTAATTGAAGTATAATGAAATAAATCCAACTAATAAAATATAACAGCAGCACTTCATTAAAATTCCAAGGGGGCTGTTATAAAGACAGCACCACCCCCAAACAGAACAGAAGCCAAATGCTTCTTAAATGAAAAATTATGAGGAAAAACATTCAGGAAAAGGACTGCTATGTTTTGAGGGTGGCCATAAGGAAAACACTAATGTGTTCCCACTAATTACAAAA
>NW_015400840.1:0-1001 GCF_001527695.2 Protobothrops mucrosquamatus
AAGAATTAGATCCATTATAGGTTTTCCTCTAGTTCCCTCCTCCACCTTTTGGATGACAAAGTTGTCAGCTAAGTCACTTAGGAATCTGTTCTATCTCCCACTTGCTGCAGAATTTGTCTCCCAGTTAATATCAGGGTAATTAAAGTCTCCCATTACTACTATGGTATGTGTTCTGTTTCAGGAAAAGAGGCATTGAGACAAAGCAACGAGTTCCAACAGTTCTCCTTTATTGCAACACCAACAGAACAGGTTTTAAAATGGTGCGGCCCCCTTTTATAGCTCCCCTGCACAATACCTTGCTGGTCAATCATTGCAAAGGCTGGGAGCAGCCTTTCTTGTCCCGGGCATCCACGTGGTCTGCCCGGGCCAATCGCTGCAGCCTGTGCCTTCTGGCTCAGGATATAACACCCCTCCCCCCTTGGCTAAAATAATAAGGCACACTTATTATTTTAAATACTCCAACACTCCATTACATTGCTTATGTTGCATCTCTATATATATATATATACACAACACTACAGTCTTGCTACCACCATGCTCCCCACTCCCCTTGAGCTGCATTACTTAACCCAGACTACTAGGCCTGCCCATGAACTGACAAGGACCGTACATAGTCTTGTAAGTATTTGGGAGGACCTCTGGCCCGCCCTGATCTTCTCATGGCTGGTGTGTGTGCCTGGCCTGCCAGCTCGCCTGCCAGGCTAGGCAGACCAGGACTTTGTTGCCCCAAAGACCCAGGGGACCCACCCAGCTGCTGACTGGCTGGATCTGCTAAATCCAAGCCAGGGTTCCTTGGGGGGTGGTGGAATTCCCCAAGTCCAGTGGTGGGGTGGAATGCCCCAAGTCCCCAATGGACTCCTTTTGGGAGCCCTGTCCCTCAAGCCTTAGACCAGCAGCTGGAGTGGCCTGAGTGCCAGAGGCCGGAGCTGCCTCCATGGCGAACCCCCTTTCTGCGGACTCCCTGTTTGGAGCAATAGCTGAAGCCTGGGGATGTTGGAGAG
>NW_015400840.1:4877-5893 GCF_001527695.2 Protobothrops mucrosquamatus
ATTACGTTCAGCTGATGATAGGGTTCTAGAGTAGTATGCTATTGGGACTTGTGTTCCATCAGCCTTCAAGTGACTTAACACAGCCCCAATCCCATAAGGGGACGCATCACAGGCGATGCACACTGGCAAGTTCTCATTGAAGTGTGCGAGGACCGCATTTGAAGAGAGCAAGGCCTTGACCTCTTTGAAGCTCTTTTCAGGTGCTTGTGTCCACTGCCAAGGGGCCTGTTTGTCCAAGAGCTGGTGTAACGGCTCAGCCACTGCAGCCTTGTGAGGAAGGAATGAGTGGTAAAAATTTAGCAGTCCCAGAAAGGCCTGAAGTTCGCCCTTGGATTTGGGACTTGGGGCCTGCTGCATTGCTTGCAGCTTGGATTCAGCAGGGTGGATGCCATGAGCATCAATGCAGAATCCTAGAAACTCCATGGAGGTAACCCCGATCTTGCACTTGTCTTGCTTAAGCTTCAGCCCCGCTTGGCGGAAACGTAGCAAAACGGCTCTCAGCCTTTCGGCTAAATTGTCAGCTGAGTCCCCAGCGATGAGGACATCGTCAAAGTACGGGCAAATGCCAGGGATATTTCGGAGCGTTCGCTCCATTACATTCTGCAAGATGCCATGGGCCACGTTTACTCCAAATTGCAATCTTTTTACCTTGAATGCCCCCCCTGTGAGTCACTATAGTTTGGGCCTCGGCCGTTTCCTCATCAACTGGCAATTGTTGATAGGCCTGAGCCAGGTCAAGCTTAGCAAAGATCTGGCCTCCCTTGAGGGAGGCTAGAATGTGACTCACCACTGGTACTGGGTACGAATGCTGCTGCAGCACTTTGTTAAGCGTGCACTTGTAGTCCGCACAGATTCGGACTTCACCATTGGCCTTCAGTGGTGTAACTATAGGCGTTTCCCATGGACTACTGTCCACAGGCTCTAAGATACCCTGCTGAAACACTTTATCCAGCTCTGTATCTATTTTACCCTTTAAGGCTAAGGGCACCCTGTGTGGCTTGATTCTAATGGGGGCT
>NW_015400841.1:0-5893 GCF_001527695.2 Protobothrops mucrosquamatus
GAGCCAGCATGGGGGAACTATGGCCCCTTCATGACTGGTGGACTTCAACTCCCAGAATTCCTGAGCCAGCATGGGGGAACTATGGCCCCTTCATGACTGGTGGACTTCAACTCCCAGAATTCCTGAGCCAGCATGGCTGGCTCAGGAATTCTGGGAGTTGAAGTCCACGAGTCATAAAAGAGCCAAGGTTGCCTACCCCTGCACTAAACCAAACCAGCTCTTACTGCGTTTTTTAAATATTCTGAAAGGGTCCAGGAGTGCATTGTTCCTCTTGTTGTTAACTTGTTAATTGCTTAAAAGAAGATGCTTATTTGTTTGTTTTATTTCTTTTTTTTTCCACTAGCAAGAAGGGAGATTTTGTAGCAGGAGTGTCAAGTGAACGAGAGGGCTTAAAAGCAACAAAGCCTTGGGATTTTAGAAGGTCAGTTCAAATCTAATCCGCAGGTGGTTGTCAGGCCAAAAAAAGCAAGGCTGATCCAAGAACAAATCTCTCAGTGGGAGATAGAGACAAGAAAAAAAGATTTGAAGGCAGCCCACAGTGACAGCTCCCAGCTGGGCAGCTTAAAGAAGGGAAAGGGCTGTACGATCAGTAAGGAAATGAGTTTGTTTTTTTTTTAAAAAAAATTCTTCTTGCTGCCATTTAATGATCTTCTGGAATTTTGTAGCCCAGATATTTTAACTTTAAAGACTTAAGTCCTTCTTTGCTTTTGTTTCCTGTCACCATTTTAAAAGGAGCAGCCCTTAGGAACCTGATCTGAATGTAAAATTAAGATAAGATTAAGATAAGATAACTTTTATTGTCATTTTTTTTACTGTGGGCACACTGGCACACGCTAAAAATGAAATTCTGTGTCTTGCTCTCAAAAGTGCACAAATACATAACACATATAAACATGCTGTATACATACATAGGTATAGACCTACACCTTTACATAGAAATACATATAAATATTAATTAATCTTGAATACGTAGCGGAAAGAGGAAGCTTGAGAGTTCACAAAGTTAATATTATACGGAAGGGGTCTCCAACCTTGGCCACTTTACGACTTGTGGACTTCAACTCCCAGAATTCCTCAGCCAGCATGGGACAAAACTGTGACTGAATCTGAATGTTTCAGTGTCCCCAATACAGACTTATCTTGTGGATTGTGCTAAACCAGGGGTAGGCCACCTTGGCTCTTTTATGACTCGTGGACTTCAACTCCCAGAATTCCTGAGCCAGCCATGCTGAGGGGAAAGGGAGAGTTTCCAAGCTGAGCCATGCTGGCTCAGGAATTCTGGGAGTTGAAGTCCACGAGTCATAAAGCGGCCTAGGCCAGAGGTAGGCAACCTTGGCTCTTTTATGACTCGTGGACTTCAACTCCCAGAATTCCTGAGCCAGCCATGCTGAGGGGAAAGGGAGAGTTTCCAAGCTGAGCCATGCTGGCTCAGGAATTCTGGGAGTTGAAGTCCACGAGTCATAAAAGAGCCAAGGTTGCCTACCCCTATGCTAAACCATAGTTTGCTTAACTACAATTTGGTGCATAAGCTACATTTGGCTGGATTTACATAGCCCTTTCACACGCTGTAGTTCATTTCTCAGATTTGAATCAAATACATTTACTATGGATTCAATTTATGTGCTGCTCATCTCATCTAATAATCAACTGAAAAAAGAGAAAACCATTTTCTTCCAATATTGAAGAGCTGTCACAAGAAAGAGGGCTTTGATTTCCCCTCCATGGCACCAGAGGGCAGGACAAAGAATTAATGGGTGGAAAATTCTTCGGAGGGAGATTCACTGTAGGGTTGCCAGGTGTCCACTATTTGAGTGGACAGTCCGCTTTTTTCACATTATGTTCACTATTTTTTTTCACAAAATAGTGGACAGTTAATTGTTCAAATATATACCCCTGCATATATTTTAGAGATGGTGGGAACACATATTTGTACAACTATGCAGGAGCTGGTGTTAGTGAAAATTGCTAACATTTTCACCTATCCTCTACTTTTGATAGCGGAGAGGATTGTTGTTGTTTTTTCCTAAAGCAGACAGACAACACCTGCATATTTGCACTGTTCGTCTTAAAGGCAAAGATCCCTTAATCCAAATGCAGCTGCTTCAAGTTTGCAATTGTGGAATCACTAACTTTACTCATTTGGAACAAAGGAGCCAAGATCCAACACTCATTATCTCCAGTGATGCTTTAACACAGGAGTCTTCAAAGTTGGCCCTTTTATAGCTTGTGGACTTCAACTCTCAGAGTTCCTCAGCCAGTGTGCCAAGTTTGAAGACCCCTGCTTTAACAGAATAACAGAATTGGAAGGGACCTTGGAGGTCTTCTAGTCCAACCCCCTGCTCAGGCAGGAAACCCTATACCACTTCAGATAAATTGTTGTCTGAATTGTTAAAACCTCCAGTATTGGAGCATTCACAACTTCTGGAGGCAAGTTGTTCCACTGATTAATTGTTCTCACTGTCAGGAAATTTCTCCTTAGTTCTAGGTTGCTTCTCTTTTTGGTTAGTTTCCCTCCGTTGCTTCTTCTCCTGCCTTCAGGTGCTTTGGAGAATAGCTTGGCTCCTTCTGTGGCAGCCCCTTAGATACTGGAACACTGTTCTCTCTACTCACGTTTACTTAGAAGGGAAAGAAAACACTTCTGGAAACTTTTCCCCACCCAATTAAATTCTATTGGTCGAGCAAAATATTTGGTAAGTAGACAACACTGCTTCGTATTAACAGCGTGCAATCTTCCCTCTGGATATGTCATTCTGATCTTGGTTGATGCTTGTTCTCCATATCCACATGAACTGCAAAAGAAATGAATTATTAAAATGACCCAGTTCCAATTATTTTTCCTCACCTCAATATTGGCCTCTCTGTAAACATACACTCTGTGGTGACTTGGCACCTTATCATACCAGATATTTTATTAGACATTGGGAGAGTCAAGAAGAAACACAGTAGTGTGATTCTCTTTGCAATCAATACTTTTTCATCAGCTGTTTGAATTTCTTCTCTCACACAGCGCAGGAAAACTATTTTTCAGTCCCAAGAAATTGCTGAACTATTTGCTCTTTCGGGGCTCATTCCATTTGACCCAAAAGAACTGACTTTCAAAGTTTCTTGTGAAAGAAAGATTTTTTTTTCTTCCCTGGTTGAAGCGTACAGTATTTTTCTGCATTTCTTTAATTACAATTAGCCAAAAGGAGTGTATGAAAAGCTTTTCTTTCATTACAATTAGTCAAGAGGACTATCTTTTAAATGACAATGAACCAAGAAGAGTATATGAATATCTTTTTTGAATTACAATTAGCCAAGATGAGAGTGTGAATATCTTTTCTTTCACAGATAGATCCTCTCTTCAGTTGTATGCAGTATCTCTGACTTCCACTTAAATTTAGGGGAAAATAACAGGAGTAGCCTTTGCAATGTATGGCTGTGAAAGCTGGACCATAAGAAAGGCTGAGCGCCAAAGAATGGAGGCCTTTGAACTATGGTGCTGGAGAAGACTCCTGCGAGTCCCCTGGACTGCAAGGCGATCAAACCGGTCAGTCCTAGAGGAGATCAACCCCGACTGCTCTTTAGAAGGCCAGATCCTGAAGTTGAAACTCAAGGACTTTGGCCACCTAATGAGAAGGAAGGACTCACTGGAGAAGAGCCTGATCCTGGGAAAGATTGAGGGCAAGAGAAGAAGGGGACGACAGAATGAGGTGGCTGGACGGAGTCACTGAAGCAGCAGGCCTGAGCTTAAATGGACTCCAGAAGATGGTAGAGGACAGGAAGGCTTGGAGGAACGTTGTCCATGGGGTTGTGATGGGTCGGACACGACTTCGCAACTAACAACAACAACAACAGGAGTAGCAATACTACTTTGTACCACTTGTACTACTACATCATAGTCTCCTGGCTAATGTAACATCGCCAAGCCCTAAATAAGTAAATGACCCCTTTTCAAAATTGGTCATTTCTCCTCTTGATGGTGTTCAGGAAAGTTTTAAATCCCTGCTTGCTCTCCCAGGCCTTGGGATACAATGGATGGAAGCCCCGTTTTTGCTCAAAATTATTTTCATTTTGCTTTGTATCAATGTTGTTTGGATTGCTGTTGTGTTGTTTCTCTTCCCGCATTCTTATTTATGGGCTATGTTTTTATTCTGTTTTACAAAGAGCCAGCTCGGAAGTCGGGCAGTACAAAAAGCAACTAAATAAATCAGTTCTGAAGCTTCTCTTCTAAATGGGATTCCAAAATATTGCACAGCCCTACCGTGAATTCAGTCCCTGTGTCTTGTTTAGGATTTAGTGGTTGAGTTCACACAGCATACGTTTAATTCTAGCTTCAATAGGGGAGAACAATGTGGTTCAGAGTTGAAGCACTGTCTTCTCCGAGCTTCTTTTCCTGTAGATATTTCGTTACCAGGGTAGATAATATCAACAGGGCAGGAAAGAGTGGAATTTGCTGTTTGTATGTAGCAATAGCAAGAGCACTTAGACTTACTGTATATACTGCTTCACAGTGTTTTACAGCCCTCTCTAAGAGGTTTGCAGAGTCAGCATTTTGCCCCCAACAATCCAAGGTCCCCACCTTGGAAGGATGGAAGGCTGAGTCAACCTTGAACCGGTCAGGATCGAACTGGGCAGAGTTAGCCTGCAATACTGCATTCTAACCACTGGGAAGGAAGGAAGGAAGGAAGGAAGAGCAATAGTACTTAGACTTATATACCACTTCACAGTGCTTTACAGCCCTCTCTAAGAGGTTTACAGAGTCAGCATTTTGCCCCCAACAATCTGAGTCCTCATTTTACCCACCTCGGAAGGATGGAAGGCTGAGTCAACCTTGAGCCGGTCAGGATCGAACTGCTGGCAGTGGGCGGAGTTAGCCTGCAATACTGCATTCTAACCACTGGGAAGGAAGGAAGGAAGGGCAATAGTACTTAGACTTATATACCGCTTCACAGTGCTTTACAGCCCTCTCTAAGAGGTTTACAGAGTCAGCATTTTGCCCCCAACAATCTGAGTCCTCATTTTACCGACCTCGGAAGCATGGAAGGCTGAGTCAACCTTGAGCCGGTCAGGATCGAACTGCTGGCAGTGGGCAGAGTTAGCCTGCAATACTGCATTCTAACCACTGTGCCACCATAGTCCTCATGTAGTAGTTTGTACGTCCTTAATGTTTTCTGAGCTTGGCTGGTTTTTTGCAGATGTTCCATAACTCAACCAGGTAACATTATCACCACTGATGGTGCTATGTGGTTGGGTCATGAAAAGTCTGCAAGAAATAGAACAAGATTACATTCAAATAGATAGAATGTGTATTTTGGATATTATAGTTTGCTATGAAGTGAGATAAGGGAAATCTTGGTTACCCAAAGTCTGAAAATTATAAATATCAAAGGTTAAATTGGAATGTTGACGAGAAACTAAAAATTGAGTAAAAATTAATAACAGGATAAGGATTGTTTATGAAGATTGAATGTAATTAAGATATGTATAAGCTAAAAATTTATTGATAAATGTAATAATGATGTTTTTATTGAGTTGATATAATTAGAAATGTACTAACTTGAATATGAGACAGTAAATGTTAAGGGAAAAAGAGAAGAAATATCTGATGTTGTAACCTGAGATTTGCACTATTGAACTATTGATTAACCCAGTCACCACGTTGTTTTTTAAATACTCAAATGTAAAATTGGAAAATTAATAAAATATTATTTTAAAAAAAGTCTGCAGGAAAACAATGAAGCTCAGAGAATATTAAGGATTCCACAGTTCATTTCTGAGCTATAAATATTCTCTTCTATTGATATAATAGTTTCCCCTGCCAGTCATATCCTCCTTTAATAGTTCCTTGATTATTGTTTTTTCTCTGGTTGCTGTTACCTGCTTATCTGGAGATTGATTGCTAGGAAGACAT
>NW_015400842.1:0-1039 GCF_001527695.2 Protobothrops mucrosquamatus
GGTGAATGAGCCAAGCAGAAAGCGCTTGGAGGAAATGCGAGAGAAGGGTGAATGAGCCAAGCAGAAAGCGCTTGGAGGAAATGCGAGAGAAGGGTGAATGAGCCAAGGAGAAAGCGCTTGGAGGCAAAACAAGAAAAGTATGAATGGGCCAAGTAGAAAGCACTTGGAAGAAATGTGAGAGAAGTGTGAATGAGCGAAGGAGAAAGCGCTTGGAGGAAATGCGAGAGAAGAGTGAATGAGCCAAGCAGAAAACGCTTGGAGGAAATGCAAGAGAAGGGTGAATAAGCCAAGCAGAAAGGGCTTGGAGGTAATGCAAGAGAAGGCTGATCCAAGAAGAAAGCGATTGGAGGAAATGTGAGAGAAGGGTGAATGAGCCAAGAAGAAAGAACTTGGAGTAAATGTGAGAGAAGGCTGAATGGACAAAGCAAAAAGCGTTTGGAGGAAATGCGAGAGAAGGATGAATGAGCCAAGCAGAAAGCGCTTGGAGTAAATGCGAGAGAAGGCTGATCCAAGAAAAAAAGCGCTTGGGGGAAATGTGAAAGAAGGGTGAATGAGCCAAGCAGAAAGAACTTGGAGTAAATGCGAGAGAAGGCTGAACGAGCCAAGCAGAAAGCGCTTGGAGGAAATGCGAGAGAAAGGTGAATGAGCCAAGCAGAAAGCGCTTGGCGGAAATGCGAGAGAAGGGTGAATGAGCCAAGTAGAAAGTGCTTGGAGGATTGCGAGAGATGGGTAAATGAGCCAAGCAAAAAGAGTTTGGAGGAAATGCGAGAGATGGGTGAATGAGTCAAGCAGAAAGTGCTTGGAGAATACAGAAGAAAATGGTGAATGAGCCAAGCAGAAAGCGCTTGGAGGAAATGCGAGAGAAGGGTGAATGAGCCAAGAAGAAAGCGCTTGGAGGAAATGCGAGAGAAGGGTGAATGAGCCAAGCAGAAAGCGCTTGGAGGAAATGCGAGAGAAGGGTGAATGAGCCAAGCAGAAAGCGCTTGGAGGAAATGCGAGAGAAGGGTGAATGAGCCAAGCAGAAAGCGCTTGGAGGAAA
>NW_015400842.1:7420-8550 GCF_001527695.2 Protobothrops mucrosquamatus
GGTGAATGAGCCAAACAGAAAGTGCTTGGAGGAAATGCAAGAGAAAACTGAGCCCAGCAGATAAAACTTGGAAGAAATGTGAGAGGCTTGGAGGAAATGCGAGAGAAGGGTGAATGAGCCAAGCAGAAAGAACTTGGAGTAAATGCGACAGAAGGCTGAATGGGCCAAGCATAAAGAACTCGGAGGAAATGCGAGAGAAGGGTGATTGAGCCAAGCAGAAAGCGCTTGGAGGAAATGCGAGAGATGGGTGATTGAGCCAAGCAGAAAGCGCTTGGAGGAAATGTGAGAGAAGAGTGAATGAGCCAAGTGGAAAGCTCTTGGAGGAAATGCGAGAGATGGGTGAATTAGCCAAGCAGAAAGAGCTTGGAGGAAATGCGAGAGAAGTGTGAATGAGCCAAGAAGAAAGCTCTTGGAGGAAATGCGAGAGAAGTTTGAATGAGCCAAGCAGAAAACGCTTAGAGGTAATGCAAGAGAAGGCTGATCCAAGAAGAAAGCGCTTGGTGGAAATGTGAGAGAAGGGTGAATGAGCAAAGCAGAAAGCTCTTGGGGGTAATGCGAGAGATGGGTGAATGAGCCAAGCAGAAAGAGCTTGGAGGAAATGCGAGAGAAGTGTGAATGAGCTAAGAAGAAAGCTCTAGGAGGAAATGCAAGAGAAGTTTGAATGAGCCAAGCAGAAAGCGCTTGGAGGTAATGCAAGAGAAGGCTTATCTAAGAAGAAAGCACTTGGAGGAAATGTGAGAGAAGGGTGAATGAGCCAAGCAGAAAGCGATTGGAGGAAATGCGAGAAAAGGCTGAGCCAAGAAGAAAGAGTTTGGAGAAAATAAAGGAGACATGTGAATGAGCCAAGGAGAAAGCTCTTGGAGGAAATGCGAGACAAGTATGAATGAGCCAAGCAGAAAGTGCTTGGAGGAAATGCGAGAGATAGGTAAATGAGCCAAGCAGAAAGGGCTTGGAGGAAATGCGAGAGAAGGGTGAATGAGCCAAGCAGAAAGAACTTGGAGTAAATGCGAGAGAAGGCTGAATGGGCCAAGCAGAAAGCGCTTGGAGGAAATGCGAGAGAAGGGTGAATGAGCCAAGCAGAAAGCGCTTGGAGGAAATGCGAAGATGGGTGAATGAGACAAGCAGAAAGC